>NW_026535820.1:29362500-29542500 GCF_028551555.1 Melozone crissalis
TTCTCTTGCAAATGTGTTCACGTGAGAAGGGCTGGCAAATTTGATGCGTTTTGCAGTGATTCTCAGCTACTTCAGAGTGCAAGGATATATTCTGGGATGGCAAAATCACAAAGCCTTAAGCAAGCATTAAAGGGGCGGGCAGGAAGATAATTCAGCAGGAAAATAGGGAGTTGAACAGGAAAGCCTTTTGAATAAGTAATTTGTAATAAAATCCCTTTTTCTTTTTTTTTTGAAACTTAAACACCTTGAACTTTTCCCATGTTGTTTGGAAATGAATAGAAAGTTAGTGCTGATGGTGACTTGGGTGTTTGCCGTCTGTAAATGCGTGCTTGCCTTTTAATCACCGAACTTTTGGTTTGTGCTTCACTATTAGTTAGTGATGCAAATGGAGGCTGAAATCCATGTGCCTGCTGAAGTCACTTCTCTAGGAGCCCCAGGCACCCTGGGCCTACAGTCTTTGTCATCCTGATCTTTGGTGCTCTCAATAATGCAGCAAGCCTTTTCTCCACCAAAGCGTCACCTGTCTAGGTGAGTCGTGCCATCCCCTATCTGAAGTGACAGCCATCTTTGAGTACCAGCATCTTAACTGACTTCTCTTTCATCATCCATGTTAGAGAAATAACATTTTCGACAAGGTGTTGGGTTTTCCCCCCCTTTTCTTTATTCTTTCCCCAGCCCCCCTTCGCCCCTTAGTTAGAGCACCTGATCAAAAAATTATTTCTGACAAAGATTTCCTGCTCCAAATTAAATGAGCTCAAGGAGACGGAGCATTTTCACATGGAAAGAAAGGGAAACGTTGATGTTAGAAGTTAATGAATCTGGGAGGAGAGAGAATATTATTGAGACTGGATAATATGATCTAACAGCTTTCCTTCTTCTTATCCTCCCTGTAAAGAATGTATGGAAGTCAGTTATGTGGCATGATTCTAACATCTGTCCTACCCCATAATGGTAATTTGTATAAGTAATGGAAACAGGTTAAATACTTCCATTCTAATGTTGCCAGCAGGGATGAAAATGAACATTTCAATGAAATAATCTCGACAGAGCAGGGAGAGGAGGGGTGGATGGACTGATTCATCTCCAGCTCTCTTTGGTGATCCGAACGCTAATGAGAACGCTTGAATGTATAGTTTATCAGATAGAAGGGGAAGAGCAAGTAAATTTCTCAGATTAGAATCACTGTGAAAATATACCCACATGCAAGCTGCTTCGTTCTCCAATTGCCAGCGTTGGCTAATAATTTGCAGCATTCATTTTAAGGGGATAGAGGAGAGAAAAGAAAGAGGTGAAGAATCTTTTTGTTGGCTTTTAATGGGATGCCTTTAAGGGTTATCATTCAACCTGCTAGAAGCACGGAGGTTGCTCTTGTTACAGTACCTTATCTACTTTTCAGACCCATTGCATTAGAATTAGAGGGTAGGCAGTTCTAGTATTTTGCCCCCCATTTTGCTGCAATTAGAAATGAAAGACACAAACCTCTGTAGTAAGGTTATCTGGTTGTCTCATATTCTCTGCTGCTCCTCAGCCATTGTCATAACTAAGCCATATTTTTCCACCATAGTAACATTGTAATACAGACACACACACGTGCACGCAGACTTGTAGCATCTGTGCCAGAATTTTGTATGAACATTTGTATATACTAATACAGAAGATTTGCAAATCTTCCAGCACGCCTGTTAAACTATCACAACGTGCGATTTTGGATTCTTCTCTAAAATTCTCATGGCTCTGTGTTCTGGAAACATGTCTGAAAATTATTTGGATTTTTTCATCTCCCTCGTTTTTCCATAATGAGGGAGATGTGTGGCTATAGATTGTCTGTATTTTTTTTTCCCTAAGATATGAAATGTGTTCTTGTGTGCAGTGGAAATCACCCCCAGCCTGGAGTGCAGTTTGTGCAAGGTGACAGTGTGGGTTGTGAAAACTTCTGCAGCTGCTGTCTCCTGTTGGCTGGGTAAATATTAGAAGCTGTGGCAATACATCTCTTGAAGAATGGTGAACACTCACATTGTGCCACTATTGTTTAGTCACAGAGTAGGCCCTGATTTAGTGAAGAATTTTAGACCTAAACCTATCCCTATTTGTCAAAACTATGAAATAGGTATTTCAGTGAAAATTATCTCAGTATTCAATTCCTTTACTGAACTGTGACTTTCACTGCTTAGGTGTTTCTTCTGAATAAATTTATTTATTTGGAGGATTTAAAATTGGGTCTTGAAGCGCTTCTTGCTTTTAATTTTGTAGACTACTAAAACCAAATACAATTATTACTTTTGGTGCTTTTAAAATAATTTATTCAATATTGAATCCCTTTTTGAATGGAAAAGAATACCTCTGCAGAGACAGATTCCTTCAAAGGCATAGTTCCAAGGTTGTGGAAAGGTTTTATGTGAGAATATTTTTATTTTTAACCACATCCTTATATTTCAGATCTCTGTCTGCTTTTTCAAACAATGGATGTGTATTTATAGTGTAAATATTCTCACTGAAGCAAACACAATGTGCTGTGCTACTCACATGTACAATATATAGCATCTCATGTCCACTTAGATTAGAATGCACAGCTTTTAACACTGCTCAAAGATGACAGTATATCTATGGGGAAGCATTGGCATCCAGAAGGCACATTTTATAGGAAAAAAAAATAATAGCAAGACTTAATAGGAAAAAAAGAAATACCAAATGCCCCCCCTAATTTCCAGTTGTCTGGAATTTGAAGGTTTTTCCCTCTTTTATTACTTGCATTTGCCTCAGTCTGTCTAGACACAAATGAGAAGGAAGAGAAAAGCTGACGCTGTGTTCTGTAATTTCTTCTACTTTGAATATAGTTATTGTTGAGGAGGATCATTGTCTATATCTGCTCTTGATATTTTTGTGTGGTTTTGGGACATGTGTAAACCAGCAGTACCTTTGCAGATGCAGGAATGTCTGAAGAAGATTGCTGAGAGTTGCTCGGTCACAGAAAGATATGTTGTCTGAAATCTGTGTGTTGGTCTACATTTTGTAATTTAGAATCTGAACATCTCATGCTTTTATTTAAGGTAGAATATATTACTTCTCTCTGCAAGTAATTATAATAGGAACATTTTTGCTGTGTTTAAAATACTGAATTTTATTTATTTGTCAAATTTCTGTGAGAATTTTAGTAAAATGTACATGCTTTTAGACATTAACATTCTTCCTTTTGTTTGCTTCTCTGTTAGCTCTTACAGAAACCTTTTCAGTTAGAGAATTGCACTGACCTTGCAAAATACCATATGTTGAGAGTGCTGCTATTCATCTCATAAGCATTAGTAGTCTTGAATGAAAAGGTATTGTCTGTATCCTATGATAACCAAAGGAGTTAAAGAGACTATTTTTTTTATTGCAGTGATAGAAATTAAATATTACAGATAAATTACTCTTTTTTTTGTTAAAGAGCATTATTTCTTTGTGACTTTAGATACATGTACAGACATGTGGGTGTGCACATCATATAAATTCAGGGTTTATTTAGAACTGGCTTAAATTCTGAAATAGTAGAAAATCATAGTTCTGGCCATTTGTACATTCTTAACCCTTATATTACAGTATATGTTGGTGAAGGAGTGAACTCAATCATGTAGTAGTCTCAGCAAAACCAAAGAGTAGAAAAAGTGAGTAAAAGATGAGAATTCCACCCTGACACTCGATTTCTTTGCTATGGCAGTTTAACATGGACCTTACATGTACTTATAATGTTTCTTGTGTGGTTTAGCTCCTTTTTATTTTTATGATACAGTGCAAAAGTATGAGAATAGAGAAAACACCATCGTAAGTAAATAAAGAAAAATAAAAGACACGGCAATGGATCATTAAAGTTTCTATTTAAGCAGATATATAGATGGTTATATATAGCAATTATAAAAATATATATTTATGTAATTTCCAATTAAGTAGAGATGTAAGCAAATAATTAATATGGATCCTTACAAAATGCTGCATCAACTATATGAACATCCTGCATGCTACAACAGTTTTTTGCACCTAGTTATTAAAAATATTGGGATGTGAAAATTGGAGAAAAGTGACATTGTTGCACTAGGGTTAGTGAGAAGAAAGCTGTTCATAAAAGCTCAAAATGTGTGTCTTCTCAGTTTTTAGCTTGTACTTGTTTTGGTTTTGGTTTTTTTGATAAAAATGCCAGATGGTAACTGCCCGTTGTTGTGCATTTTAGGTCTCAGAGGGGTTTATTTTCTATTTAAAAATAATTTCAAAATTAGAAGCCAATTCTTGTTTAACTATTCTTTGCTTTTCTGATACTTAAAATTGTATTGTCTTTTGCCATTAAAAACTACTGCAAAAAGGTGTGTTGAATGAGAGGGCTAAGAGATCCTAGACTGCAGCTGTGGAAGTGAATTCTATGTGTGTTCCTAGAGTTCAGAACTGCAGCGGTCCTACCATCCTCAAATATCTGCAGAGTGTTCCAACAGCAGCATTGCTGCAAGACGGGGAAGCTGGCTGCCTTCTGAATTCTCTTACTACTTCTGCATTCTATTATTCATTTTATGGACAAAATGCCTTTTAGAGAATATTTTCATCTGGTTTTACAATGCTTTTCTAGCATCTTCCTGGCCTTTGACTCCAGGATTATTTCTGAATTTTATTTATTGTGCTTTGTACTCACCTTTCCTTTTAAACATATTAGAAAACACTTGAGGCTGATTTATCTTTTTGGGCCCTGATCAGAACTTTTTTAAAAACTAAAAGGTCAAATTATCATCTGAAAATATTGACATTTAGGGGACAGGTGAAAAATGCAATGGGCATCTTAAGGTTCAGTACAACCCTAGTACTAGATAGAGTATTTTCTTGCTTCATCTTAAAAGATCAGGCTGAAACAGTTAGGGGCTGCATTAAGAGTGAATTGCAAAGGTGAATACATAATGCAGTACTGACCGTAATGTGTTTCAAAGAGTATTCATATTACAATGAAAGAAGATTCTTTTTATTTTTCAGAAAAGGCATTTCAGAATATGTTAGCAACTGTGTACAAAAAGAAGCTCGACTCGCACTTATGCTCCCCCCAGCTGAAGAAGACCTCAGCTTTGTTAACATAATAATACATATTTTCTTCATACCACATAGGAGCAAAAGTGCCTATTTTCTGGCTTGCTTTCAGTATTGTACCATGAAAGGACACAGGACACATTTCAGCATCACTTGCTGTAGAGTTCACCTGACAAGGAGGCACTTTTTTATTCAGTTACTGAAAATTGTTCATAATCCGTATTTTCTACCTTGACATTCTTATAAATTATCTACATTCAGTTGGCATTGTGATTTTTTTTTTAAGTTTCTTTTACAAAACTGGAGGGAAATGTGTACAACTATGTTTTCTGCTTTGCAATGAAAGTGTACATTTATCACTTAGGTACATGTAAGTCACTTCTGTGAATTGAGCCCTTGGAGTAAATGTGTTTTGATGTAATGGCCATCTGCTCATGAATATCACATTTGCTAGTTTAACAAATAGTTTGATATAGATAAACACATAGTTTGGTGAGATCATATACTTTCACAGATAGCAATGCAATAGAAAAGTTTTATATTTTCCGTAAACCAATAATCAAGCTGCAGTGGAAATCTCAAGGTTTTTGTTTGTTGCTTTAAGAAATTAATCTCTAGTATTTACTTTTAGTTTCTGACTGCTTTTTTTCAAAATGGTAAATGAAGGACCCCCATCAGATCATAACAGGAGGCAAACTACAGCCTTCCCATTTCAGAAAACAATCAGTCTTGCTTCTCTTTTCACCTTTCAAAAATGAAAGCTGTTCTGCTTTCAGATGGACGCAGTACAGCCAGACACCAGGACACCCTGGGAACAGCTGACCTGACACTCTTGGCCTGTATGGCTTCATTAGAGTCAGGTATCAGTGACACAGAAATGGCCCCTGCAGCTGCAGCTAAAGCCAGTTTGCAAGAAAAGACAGAACTGACAAGATAGAGTTGGTCAAGTCAGTGATTCTGAGTGTCATGGTCTGAGGGATGCAGGTCAGCTGCAACGCGTTACACATACATATGTAGTGCAGTAAATATAGCTCAGCACCAGGCCATTTTTTTAAGTTGATAACAACTAGTTTAGTAGGCTCTTTGTTTGATTTTAGCTTTGATATTATGGCATTTACTGTGGGCCTGGCACATATTTTACTGCTGAAGTCAAAGTTTATTCTTCAGTATCACTGATATCAAACTGTAACCATGACAGAGTGTGTGGATTTATAGGAGGAGTATGTGAGTGATGGTGAGTTTGGGTTTTGGATGTATCTTCAAAATTTGTCTTCATGGTTACAGTTTTCAGTGAAGGAGAGCCATGTAAAATGTGCGTGTTCAATAACATTGTTTCCCCCCATGTCCCCTCCTGTATTTTAGCATATGTTCCTGAGGAAGAATTGAAAGCAGCAGAAATAGATGAAGACAGCGTGGAAGATGATGGGCTGTCTCTGGACATCCAGGAGAATGAGTATTTGTGCAATGAAGAAGCGGAGATCAAAGAGGCTCAAAGCTACCAGAACTCCCCAGTCAGCACTGCAACTAATCAGGATGCAGGCTATGGTTCGCCGTTTAGTGAAAACAGCGATCAGCTGGCCCATTTCAAAAGCACTTCCTCCAAAGAAGAGAAAGAGGATCCTCAGTGCACAGACAATGTTTCCTATCCACAGGACAGCTTGGCACAAATAAAAGCTGTGTATGCAAATTTGCTTTCAGAGACTTGCTGGTCCAGTTTAGCTTTGGACTTAAAGAAATCCAATCCAACCACCAGCAACAACGGAATCAGCCAGAATGAAAACGTGACCAGTACTGACACCAATGCCAATTCCCAGAGTACTTGTACTACCAGTACCAACACCAGTACCAGTACAACCACCAGTAGTACTAGCAACAGCAATAGTAACAGTGGTGGCTCGGGTTACGACTGGCACCAAGCTGCGTTGGCTAAAACTCTGCAGCAGACGTCATCGTACGGACTTCTGCCGGAGCCGAGTCTCTTCAGCACGGTGCAGCTTTACCGGCAAAACAATAAACTCTATGGGTCTGTGTTCACCGGTGCCAGCAAGTTCCGATGCAAAGACTGCAGCGCGGCCTACGACACGCTGGTGGAGCTAACTGTGCACATGAATGAAACTGGACATTACCGTGATGACAACAGAGATAAAGAAGCCGATAAGACCAAGCGGTGGTCAAAGCCTAGGAAACGATCGCTTATGGAAATGGAAGGCAAAGAGGATGCCCAGAAAGTGCTGAAGTGCATGTACTGCGGGCATTCGTTTGAGTCTTTGCAAGACCTCAGCGTCCACATGATAAAAACAAAGCATTACCAGAAAGTGCCTCTGAAGGAGCCAGTACCAGCCATCACCAAATTGGTCCCTTCTACCAAAAAGCGAGCACTTCAGGACTTGGCTTCGCCTTGTTCACCTGAGCCAACAGGGATCACGGCAGAAGCTTCACTGGGTGAGTCTGCCAAGGATCAGAAAACTGCCAACCCCTACGTGACTCCGAACAACCGCTATGGCTATCAAAATGGTGCTAGCTACACTTGGCAGTTTGAGGCACGCAAAGCCCAGATACTGAAATGTATGGAATGTGGCAGTTCCCATGATACTTTGCAGCAGCTCACTGCTCACATGATGGTCACCGGTCATTTCCTGAAGGTGACCAATTCTGCTTCCAAAAAAGGCAAACAGCTTGTGTTGGACCCAGTGGTGGAGGAGAAAATACAGTCTATACCTCTTCCACCCACCACCCATACAAGGCTACCAGCCTCCAACATTAAAAAGCAGCCCGATTCCCCAGCGGGCTCCACAAATTCAGAGGAAAAGAAAGACCTAGAGAAGGAAAAGCTGGTGGTCACTGAAACAGAGAAAAAGATTAAAGAAGAGAGTGAGGACTCTACAGAGAAATTCGAGCCAACAACTTTGTATCAATACCTCAGAGAGGAGGACCTAGATGATAGTCCTAAAGGCGGAATAGACATATTGAAATCCCTGGAGAACACAGTGACAACAGCCATCAGCAAAGCCCAGAATGGAGCCCCTTCCTGGGGAGGATATCCCAGTATCCATGCAGCTTACCAGCTCCCAGGGACAGTGAAACCCCTTCAGCCTGCGGTGCAGAGTGTTCAAATGCAGCCGTCCTACGCGAGCAGTGTGAAATCGCTGTCGTCAGAACACAATGCACTCATCCATTCCCCAGGCAATCTCACACCCCCACCTCACAAGAGCAATGTATCTGCTATGGAGGAGCTAGTGGAGAAAGTTACTGGTAAAATCAACGTGAAGAAGGAAGAGAAGCCTTTGGAGAAGGAGAAGAGTTCTCCAGTTAAACCCATGTCACCTGCTGCTAAAGAAAACAAGGACTTCCCAAAAGCAGAAGAGATAAATAACAAACAGCAGCCAAAGAAGAGCTCTGAGTCTGAAGTTCAGAAGGTCAAAAAGGATAGTCCAGCAGAAGCACATACGCCAAATGGTACAGAGCCACTTAAAACAAAGGTTGCAAATGGCTGTAACAATTTAGGAATTATCACAGATCATTCACCTGAGCCATCCTTCATTAATCCATTGAGCGCTTTACAGTCCATTATGAATACCCACTTAGGCAAAATTTCTAAGCCGGTAAGCCCCTCTCTGGACCCTTTGGCCATGCTGTACAAAATTAGTAACAGCATGTTGGACAAACCCATTTACCCAACCACTCCAGTCAAGCAGGCTGACGCTATTGATCGGTATTACTATGAGAACAGCGATCAACCTATTGATTTAACTAAGTCCAAAAACAAGCCTCTTGTTTCCAGTGTGGCTGACTCTGCCTCATCCCCGCTGAGGGAGAGTGCCCTGCTGGATATTTCTGATATGGTGAAGAACCTCACGGGGCGTTTGACACCCAAGTCTTCAACTCCCTCTACCGTGTCAGAGAAGTCTGATGCTGATGGGAGCAGTTTTGAGGAAGCTCTGGATGAACTGTCACCAGTACACAAGAGGAAGGGCAGGCAGTCCAACTGGAACCCTCAGCATCTTCTGATCCTTCAAGCCCAGTTTGCTTCCAGCTTGAGGGAGACCCCAGAAGGCAAATACATTATGTCGGACCTAGGTCCACAAGAGCGGGTACACATCTCTAAGTTTACTGGTCTTTCCATGACCACAATTAGCCACTGGCTGGCCAATGTGAAGTATCAGTTAAGGAGGACAGGTGGAACTAAATTTTTAAAGAACTTGGACACAGGACATCCTGTTTTCTTTTGCAATGATTGTGCCTCTCAGTTCAGGACTGCTTCTACATATATAAGTCACTTAGAGACACACCTAGGGTTTAGTTTGAAGGATCTGTCAAAGTTGCCACTTAATCAGATTCAAGAACAGCAGAATGTTTCAAAAGTCCTCACAAACAAGACTTTGGGCTCACTTGGAATTGCCGAGGAGGACTTAGGCTCCACATTCCAATGTAAGCTCTGTAACCGAACTTTTGCAAGCAAGCATGCAGTCAAACTGCACCTTAGTAAAACACATGGCAAGTCCCCAGAGGACCATCTGATCTATGTAACTGAGTTAGAAAAACAATAGCGTCCAGGTAAGCAGCCAGGTATGCAAGTGACCACAGGAACATTGCACTAAACTTCTTCATAGTACTGCACTAGGCCTGACCTGAGCCTCTGAAATCAGTCTTACTTTTGTTGCTGAACTGCCTATCTGGACCTTGGTTTTTCTTACACTTATTTTGTAGTTATATTTATATGCTCTTTGTCTGATCTGTGCATGGTTATTTTTTGTTTCTGTTTTTATTTTTTGTGAGTCAAAGTCTGACCTTTATTTTCCACATCTGTCCTTGATGTTAAGCTATCTTTTGTAGAATATAGTGGGAGACACTATTGAGAGACATTAATTTAGCCGTAAAGAAAGACACAAAGAACAATGATAAAGAGACATCCTAAAATTACAAAGTTGCCATGACAATAAAGGTCACAGAACCTGGTAGTGTCAAGTTTTAACCCTCTGAGAACTGTAATAGCATTTCTGTGCCTTTCCCAGTGACTAAATAAGTAAATAAGGAGAAACAAAATAAAACAAAAGGCTTAAAGGCATTTCATTCAAATAAAAGCTGTGTCGGAAGCAGGACTTTTTTTTTATTGAATGAGCTTTTTTTTTTTTTAAATGCAGAACTGGTTTGTGAAGATATTGTGCATGCAGTCCTTGGAAGAAGGAGAGCTGTGTAGTACTCAAGGGGTTAGGAAGCCACAACTGTATAAGTTAAATAATGAATAAAAAAACAAACAAACCAATTTGCCACTATGCCCAAACCCTCTGGATGCTGAGAATTGCCACTTTTTGGCAAAAGGAAAAAAAAAGTATGCAAGCTGTTATTTAAAACAAATGTAAAAATGCTCTTTTCTTTCCTTTATTTTTTTTTTTCTGTAAAATATTGCAGTTTATAGTTATTTACAAATGTTAAGCTTTGGTACAAGCTGACCTTTCTATAGTGTGCTGCATTGGTAAATGAAAACAAAAAAAAATGGGGCAAATGTTGGATTCTGTTCCTTGTAAATTGCCAGCATCAGCTTAAAAAAATACATGTTACATATCGTACCATTTTAAACTGTTCAACTTTCTTTGTACCTTCTGGCTGTATGCTTTCTCTTTTAACTTTTTATATTGTCATTTTATATTCAATTTCTGTGTATATAATGTAAAACCACACTTTTTGAATAAAATTTAGTTCCTGCAGCTTGATATAAATAGAGGAATTTTACTGGCACCTGCATCTTTCCAGATGCATGTACTTAAAGGAACTATCTGACAAAAAAATAAATAAATAAAAATAAAGCAAGCAATGCACTATGAATTATACATTTTGATGTTTTATCATTAATATTGTACAGTACATTTTGGTTCACACAATTAAATCCACTGTTTTCTCAAGTGTAAAATAAACCCACATGCAGTTCTTGATTTACATACATTGTCATGTCGTCATTAAATTGCCTTTGAGGTGTTGCTCCAGCTATAAGAGGCATCGTTTATATAATCAACCAGCGAAAATCTACTTGAAATCATCTCTCCTGATCTGTGTGCTGACGTGTCTCGCTCAAAGCCCTAATGCTGGTAACCTCTGAGGAGAGATCTGCAGCAGGCACTCACTGCAAAAGGTACACAGCCAGGGCAGCCAGGGGCGTCCTGCTCCTCGCTGGGGTACAAGAGAGGCTGCAAAGGTTTTGGCCAAGTTATGTGCAGCTGTACCTGTAGCCATTTTCTGTGTGTGTTCAAAGCTGTCTCCTCCCTCCCTCCCTTCCCTGGTGAAACCTTTTGATTCCAGCAGTTCCATAGTCAGAGGCTGTGGCTCCTGCCCCTGCGGTCTGTTGGATGCTGCGGTGCTGCCTCCCTGGCAGCGGTGAAGACCTCAGAGGCTTTGACACCAGTTTTTACTTACAGTACAAGGAGGCAGACCTGTGTTTCTCTGTACTTTTTAAATATTGCATTTTGAGGTAAGCTGAGCGCTATCATATCAGGTATTAATCTTTATTTCTGTTCTGTTGAATGCAGATGTCATTTAGAATGTAAAAGAGAGCTGTCAGAGTCTTCACTTCTCTATCTCCTGAGTGCTTTGACAGTTACAGTGTATGAAAGCCTGGGATCTGCTATCCATTACACTTTTTGGATGGGCTATTAAATATGAGGACCTAGAGGGGTTTGCTTTCACGTGGTATTAGTGATACTGTTGAGCTATATATACTTCTGTGTACATATGTATATTCCTGTTTCTTCTCGGTTCTTCTGAAAGTAATTTAAATGTAAGATCTTTGCTTCCAAATACATCATGGTTCAACATTTAATCTTTACTTTAGCTACAGCTCCAGAAATATCCATGCACTGTTCTGTTCCCTTAAAAGCCTATCAGGTCCAGGTCAGTTACATTTATACGGTGTTTCTAAGTAGTGCAGGAAAGTGCCGTGAGGGTTTTTTAAAATGTCCCTTACTTTCTTCACTGTTAACTACCTATGTCCTTCAGGGGATCTAGCCATTTAGACATTTCAGTTCAATTACTGGATGATTATGTGCTTTGGGCCCAAGGGGTGGTGAGGAAGAAAAACAGTCAGGCCTATGGCCATAATAGAGAGTCTTTAAATAATAACCCTTTGAAGTTTTGTTTACTTTCCCACAGGCCTGCAAACATGTGATTATAAAATATGCTGTAGTACATTGCAGTAGTGTGTGAAAAGGTTGAAAGGGAGAAATAATAGCTCTAAAGTGGATTTGAATCTAATGTAAATCCATTAAAACTGATTTTGAAACACGGCATGTAAAGTGAGTTCTCAACACCAGGTGACTCCCTCGAGAGGTGTTTATGACATTGCTAAATCCGTTCAGTTCTGATAGCTTCAGAATTGGACAATCACTCATCATCTGTGCCACTGTCTGAAGAAAGTCCATTTAGAATAAACCAGCAGCTTTACCTGGTGACTATGCTGATGTGACACTTTCTATGACTGAAATATGGAGTAGATGAAAATTGGAGGGCTCTGATGGTTCTCCCGCTTAAGAAAATGAAGTACAGTAACAGTACAATCTTTGTTATTTTGATTTTTGCCACTTTTGTTTGAATATTGTATTTCAGAAAAAAATTCCTTTTTAAAAAAGAAATTGCAGAGTTCAAAATGCAGTTATTCTTTTTCCCAGAATTTTTTTCCATGTTTATTTCTTCTTTTGGTAAGATTGCAGCAAAAGTAAGTTTGTGCTGTTCTACAAGTAGGTTCTAAAGCTACTGGATGGAAGACACCACAAAGCCTTTCAGGACTGATCTTGAAAAAATAAACCTAAGATCTTTAAACCCCATCATAGCTTCTGGAAGCCTGTATACCTGTTTTGTGATGTATGCAAAATCCAGTGTGTCTGATTCTTTTCAGAGATGTATAAAGCTCATTTTTTTTCAGCATTACATTGCTGGTGTTCACACCTTTGCTTGTATCTGTTATTAGAGTGGAAGATCTTGGTTTGCTTATTTTTGCAGGTTTGATTTCTACTTTGGTGCATTCTTCTATGTTGCTGTTTCAAAGCTGATGCAAACCACTGGAAATTTGGGGAGATCTGTGTACTGACAACATGAGTCCTGAATTAAATACCTCTTTTTTTTTTTTTCTTTTTTTTTTTTTTTTATAATAGCATTTTGTGGGTTATTCACTAATGTCTTCTGCAACATAACTTTGTTGCAGCTTTCTCTGGATGGTTACACTAGTAATAATGATGCCAAGTATAATCCATCCTTTTCATGGAAGCCACTAAAATGCAATTGCAATTAAGCATAAAGGCATAAAATATACATATTATCTTGTGTTAGACTAATCAAGACACAGTGCATCAGCTATCTCTTGCATTTTCCAAAGCCATCTGAGATTTGAGTGTGTTATATTCTTTAAATAATATGGCAGGGGTCCTGGTTAGGAGACCTCCAAGGAGAGGCCAGTTTCCATGCAGAGTGTTCTTGCAGCTCTGTAGGTGTTGGTCTCCTGGCTGATGCAGTATTGAGTTACTCTCCCAGCATGAAAGTAGCAGGAAGTGGGATTTCACCATCTGTTCAGTGAAATTTAAAAGCAGGGTCCTTTTCAGTCCGTGGATGAGAACAGAATGCTAACCCAAATTCACGGGCCAGATACTAATCTCTAAAATATAATTCTTCCAAATTTTTGTTTTCCCCACTCTTCTGATTGAGTTTCTTCTTGTAATGTTTTCATGTGGCTTTGTCTAGTTTCGCTTCATCACTGTGTGTACTCAGCTTCATCCTACAGGTAGGTGTAGAGAACACATTTTGGGATGAAAGATGCTATTCTAAGTAGAAGGTGATATCATAGCTAAGTGAAAATATCAATATCCAAAACTGCATGTATTGTTGAAAAGGAGAAAATTTTACAAGTCTAAGATTATGCAGATTACCTGAGGTTAGTATAATTTGTGAAATGTGCTTCTTTATCCCACATCTTCATTAACTCTGTTTTTTGACCAGTGATATAGCAAAACTGATTTTAGAGTAGTTTAGCACCAGGAGGTCAGGACTGTGGGCACTGATAGTGAAAATAACTAGTGGACCTAGTTATTTTCAGACAACCAATATTAGAATGTGCAATGATTATAAAAGCTGTAGACCTTCCCACTAGGAATGAGAAGATCAAGTTACTCTGTTGTGAAGATCCCTTATTTTTAAACACCTCTACTGTTCTGTCCAGTGACTTGCTGAATCAGAGTCAGCGTAGTCAAAATGCATCTAGTAAGATTTATCATAACTACTGTAGTTGTTACTTGGGCCTTTTTCCCATCCCTATAAAAAATAAAAAGTTTAAATTTGATGTTTTATACCCAGGATTTGAATGGTTTTTACTTCTGGATAAACTTTTTAGTGTAAAACATTCAGGGAAAAATAATTGTTCAAATGATTATTTCTTTTTAAAGGCGCATTTCTCAGACTAAGTTGTTCAGGGCACAATATGTTGACCATCACTACAGCATAAATCTGAACCAATTTAATATAGTGAGAGCATACTGTATTCAGTCCAGAGTGGTTGTGTCAGCACTGTCTGAAGTTGCAGGCTGAAGCCTGACAGGTTCCTGACCAGGCTTGTCAGATGTAAGACACCTGTGGTTAAATGCCACACGGTCACTTGAGGAAGGAAGGTTGGAGTCTGGTTGCCTGCAACCCATCTGCTCTTCTATGAGTCCAGAGCTGATTCATTTGCTCAGAACAGCATACATTATGAAATCCTAGAGGCTGGTGGGACACATTAGGCAAATACAGGCCAACCTTCAGGGTCATGCAGGTGGAAGTCACCTCTCTTGGTGACTTCCACTCATGGCAACTTGTTCAAAGCCACCTCTTTAAGTGTGTACAAACTGAAGTTTGTATCGGAGCTAATCACGAACCACTAAACTGGAATGGCACCTGTATTTCCGACCCAAAAATGACACCCATGATGGTGAAATGCAGAAAGCAGCACACTACAGGTCACATAGTCAGAAATAGTGCCCAAAGCTCATGACCAGCAGCTAGAGGTGCGGCCACTAGAGCATGCTCTTGGGCACATGCTCTTACTCCCCAGAAGGCTTATCATCACAACAAGTAGCTGAGTTCTGTGCAATATGATCTGGGATGGAAGATTCATTTGCTGAGAGCAAGCAGTTTCTTTCAATAAGTTCTCTAGTGGACTGGTAGGTGCTAAATCAGTTTGGCAAAATGTATTAACCTGCCAGCTGATACTTCAGTTTCATTATATCATACTGTGTATCACCATGGTCAGAATCCATTCACCCCTTGACTTTCCTTTCAATGAGGTTTGGATACTCAAGACCGAACAGTGATGAGACCAAATACCAGTCCTGGTGAATTACTAAAAATTACTAGGTTTTGTATTTTTGAATGGCAGGATAGGTTGTTTGATCTTGGCAATGGGCATTATCCTCTGATACAGACAGCTTGGATCAAATACCATTTGCCCCATTCTGCAAGTAGTGGAGACCATTGCTGTAAACTCCTGAAGATGGTCTCTGAAAAAAAGATTTCTGCCAATTTTTTCCTCTTTCGCCCAGGAATTGCACAGTGCATTGGGACATGCAAAGAAACTGTGGTTTAACCTGAGCATTTCTGAGGAGCAGTGTTCCATCAAAACTAACTGCCTTCCTCAGGTTCTGGTTAGGCTTAGTTTGTCACTGCATGGTTCCAACGTGTTACATCTTATTTGTTGTCATGGAAGCACTGCTACAGGTTCAGTGTCAAGAACATCATCTTCTCCACACTCTCCACCCAGCCTCCAGCGTAACAAGGAAAACTGGCAGAGTGGCTCTGCCAGTCACTATTTCTCTGCAAGGAATTGGAGGGTGGACTGGGAGGGACAGGAACAGGATAGTGGGGGATTTTGATCTTGATAAATTTTATGTTTTCAGAAGTGTTGCTTTGTTCATATGTCTCTTCACTCTAGCTTAACCCACTATGTAGAGCAATACAAGTGGCTCCTGAAATTGCTGCCATTTGGCTTCAGGGGCTTTGGCATCTACTTTCTTAGTACTTACAAAGGTGAAAAAGTTGTGTAGTAGAGTAGGCCACTTCTGTTCATCTCATGTTCCAGGTGAAGCTAGACCCATTGTAGGTAGGATGTGGGATTCATTAATGGCTTTTCTCATTGGTAAGTGAGGGGTATAAGTCACTCCCTGGGCATTTTCATTCTGGAGTTTTTTTCTCAATTTAGACCAAAGTACTTTGGAAGCAATTTAAGCCAACTGGAAAAAGCCACTTTTATTCTCTAATAAGAAAATCTGCCCAGGGCTTCTGTGGCAGGGAACCTGTGTAATGCTACCAGTGTCACTGTAATGGTTTAACTGGAAAATTCTGCCAGTAAACAAGATTTAAGTTTATTAATGTGAAAATATTGTCTCTATAAAACACTTGGAGGCTCAGACACTGTCCACAACTGGTATATTACTTCATAGTCCAAGGTCAAATGCACTCAGCATGTTTGCAGTGGGCATGCTGTATTAATAATCACACGTAGTAGCATCTGAGTGTGTAGCTTGATGATGAAGCGTGGTTCAGGGAGGGACTGTATAGCACTGTGTGTCTTTATGTTCAAGGGAAAGTTGTGTTGTTGGCTGTCTCTAAAGTGCTACCTTGCTAAAGTTTGTAGCATTTAGCATTAAATGTCTGTTATTTCTTGTCACCACTTTTCTTTGGCGGGATAATGTGAAAAACTAGATGGCTTTGCTCTAAAAAAGGCAGCAGGTCTAGACTTAACATTGCACAGGGATATCCTCTGCCTGAGTTTTAGGGGTTGGTGTCACATTTCACATTTTTAAGTGTGCTTTGACAACTGGGAGTCTGAAAAAGTGCAAAGAAGAAATAGGACTTAGGAATAATTAAAAATGGAGTCTTATGATCAGCAGCCGTCAGATGGGTAGAAGCAGCACAAAAAAGGAATTGGAGCTTGGACATTCACTGTGAGAAGAAGGACAAGGTAGGGAAAAGAAATAATAGAAGAATAATTGCTATTAGCAAGGGCAGATGTCAGAGATTTTCAAAGCTAGGACTGAGAGGGGTGAAAAGGGAAAGGCTGGAAGGCCTGCTTGTCTTTTAGGAGACAAAAGGAGACCTAGCAAGGTAAAGCTCAAAGGGGCTCTGTGCTAGGAGATATAAGCATGCCTGAGTGATGTTTGGGAACCTCTCTGACCTGCAAAAAACATGGAATGAGGCTGAATTTGTCTCAGGGTTTTGTAGTGGACAGCTGAAATATATAATGTAAAGGCTTCACAGTGTTGTCTGTTCAAAAGCTGGAGGGTCAGGGAAAAGGAGGCAAGATAAGGATGGAAGCCTGAGCAAATAGTTTGAATGAAGTATGATGATGAGTGCTTTTGCTGTTGCATACGATGGGGAGAGGAGCAGGGAGGAAAGCTTGGTGTGGGGAAAATTTAATGGTTGTTTTGTTGCTGCTGGTTGGGTTTTTTCCCCCACTTCTGTGTTTCTAAGAGCAATAACTACATTGAATTTGTATTGTTATAGCAGAGTCCAAGGGCCTCAGTAAGCTGGTTTCTGTAAAAACACA
Source organism: Melozone crissalis (assembly GCF_028551555.1). Lineage (NCBI taxonomy): Eukaryota > Metazoa > Chordata > Aves > Passeriformes > Passerellidae > Melozone > Melozone crissalis. The sequence goes on from NW_026535820.1 coordinate 29,380,088, forward strand.
TGCTAACAGTAGCTTCCACCTCGTTTAAGACAAGGCATAAGAAGGGAGTGTAAAAGCCATCAGAAACAGGGGAGAAGATGGTGCAATTTCATAGGCTACGCATGTACATAAATCGAGCGCTTGTGAGTCATTTAATTTTTAAAGACTTTATAATAGATGTGCTGCAGTCTCTACTGGCCATCCACCTAGCTGCTCGCAGTTGGCAACTTCACTATTGATATCTGGGCATCATTTTAAGTGAGCACTTAAGGTTGAGTACTAAGGGAAGGTATTTATAGTTTCAGCAGAGTGGGTTGATAGCTGTTCCAGCCCCAGATGGGAATTGGGTTACATGACAGATCAGGCTGCCTTCCAATTTTATCCAATACTAGCGATAAGGGGAGGGGGGAGGGAGGACAGCTGCAACCGTATAGTCCTTCTAGGGTTAAAGATCCTAATGCTTTAAAGAGAATGTCTAAAAGAAAATTTCTTTCTGAAATAATTTATGGAAATGCCGCGCTCCCTTTGAAGGTTCCATGTCACTGCATGGCACTACGCAATGTTCTCTTTCTTCACCTGTCAGGCAAGGACCACCTCGAAGAGTCTCACTGCTGATTACTAGTTAATTGTCATTAATAAGTGACAACTGACATTATGGGGGCTTAATGCAGAGAGAACAGAAAAGAGCCACAGATATTCTAATGAGCTGACTCCTACGTGCCCTCTATTGTTGTCGAAAATGAGGAGCTGTCGTCATTGTTCAGGAGATGGGCTTCAATTGCTCTGGAAAAATATTCTCTTTTAATTTCTTTATGCATAGATAATTCCTGGTGCACTCTCTCTCCCTCTCTCCGTCTGTCTCTCTTGCTCTTTCTTTCTCTCTCATACACACACACAGAGACACACACACACCTTTCTGTGAGCACAGTGAAAACTTCCACTGATGATATACAATATATATTAAGATACAGTAAAGCATTTTAAAGTATTTTGATCTAGGCATGCACATATGCAAGCATATGTGTGCACACATACATACAGACTAGCTACACATAAATGCAAATCACCAAGATGTTAATTAAATTTTTAAAACTCGGGAAAGGAGTGGGCACAGACAACTCCCTGAAGGAAAGGAACCAAAAGGAGATGGTCAAGACTGTCGGAGCTGATGTATGAAGTGAGGATTGAGGAAGTCCTGTTCTGTCCCTAGTATGAGGAGTTTTGAAGTGATGGTAATGAGCAAGTACAGATTTCAAATACAGGTACCTAAAATTAGGTTCTTGCTCCTTATTTAAATAGTAGCTTAATGACTTAATGATTTTCAAAACTGTCAAACAGGCAGGAGCTCCCTGGGAGGCGGTGGTGGCTGCGGATGCTCAACACTGCCTGCTGAAAGTCAAAACCATTCTTTGCACACTTTCAGAAAATCTCAGCCAGCAGAGGGCCAGAAATTTGGGGGAGATGATTTAATGAGGCATCAAACTCCTGGTAGCATTTCCTCAAAAGTAGGAAGTCTGCTTACACTAGAGAAGCATGATCGATCCAGGATAAGCTGACTTCTGTGCAGTGCCAGGTGAAATATATGCATACACATACAAGAGACTCTCTACCTTTGCAGATTAGGGAGAAGCAGGGTTCTGAGAATGCTGCTGACAACCACAACCAGGAACATTTCCAGAAGTTGGGAAATCACCAATGATTCTTGAGGTAAAAATTTAGGTGCAACAAACAGAAGCCAGAGGTGTTGTTATGATGGTGCCAGCTTCTCCTACCAATTTTGGAGCAACGTGATCACCTGCATCAAATCTCTTAAGTATGGACGGTACTTCAGATCAAAATTTTAGAAGAGGAATTTCCGATTTTTACCAATAAATATCCAAGAGTTCCTATTCTCAACAATAAATTGCATGTCTGTATCATTTATGGCTGAGTGTGTTTGCCTGAGAAGTGGCTTATCCAGTGTCTTTCAGCTACCTGCACAAGGAAGAGAGTCCATCATTTTATGGGGAATTCCATTTTGATTGCATAGCTTGAGTTTAAAACTCAAGACTTACAGGAAAGAAAATGAATATGAGATGCCTCTCATATTGTGCTCACAGTGAAGACATTCATTAGCATTCTCTGTCTTTCTGCCTGCCAAGACCCAAACAAAAGATGCAGTCTGGAACAATGGCCTGAAATGAGGAACACAACCAAAGCAGCCGTGCAGGAAGCCTGCTGTTTTCCAAGGTTTGGGGACCTGGAGCCAATATATAGTGCCCCAAGCAGATGTGTGGAAGAAGAAAATGCTTCAAATGACAGTAGGTAATTTTTTTTTTTTTTAATCCTGGACTTCCCACTGTGAAGTCAACAGATACCATGTCTTACATTGCCATGGTGCAACTTGATGGGTCCTAATTCCCAGCTCTGTATGTGACTTTGGATATGACCTCTCTGTGACTGAATCTACCCGTCTTTTAAAGAGATGAGATAATGCCTGTGTGGCAGAGAAGACACATGCTGTAATCCGTGGTGAGAGTTTATAATACTGCGTAGAAAGCACTTCTTGACATTGCAAGTGTCTTTTCAGTTACTGCGCTGTCTTTAAAATTTCCTTTTGGAGAAGGCAGTGGAAAAGATCACAGTCCAAGCCATTTCACTTCCTGAAGCAAGAGGTCAGCTTGCTGCTCTTTGTGGTAATCCTCTACCTTCTTATCCTCTGGGTTAGGAAGCTCCCCACTGCCCACCACCAAGCTCACTCTAGGGTCACAGCTGCCAGGGCAGTTTCATATCCAAATCTATCACAACAGTTCTTACTGTCCTCATAATTCTTCCCTTCTTGCTTTCTTCCTAGTCGTAACAAAACAGTTTTGGCAGCTTCTGGAACTTCTCTGCCTGCTGGACCCCAGCAAATCTGATGCCAGATGCTAGTGATGTCAGCTGAAGTTAGTATGTTGAGTGGAGTGGGTAAAAGTTGGGGTCCTCGATAAACTGTGTTTAAATAAAGCTGTGTGGTTTTTTGCTTTTAATATCATTTATCTTATGAATGCTACTGGAATGTGAGAAGAACTGATGGAGTCATTCCTGGGTGGAGTTGTTCCTTTTTCCATTGACAGTCCTGAAGCAGAGAGTTGGAAATTTTGCTCTGCCCTATGTACTTGTTCCCTCCCAAATGAAAGTCATTAACATTATTTGCATTGTGTCTGTGTCGTACAGACTGTCACTCAAGACCTCTTAGACATTTTAGCAAACACTTCCAAATGACTGGGACTCTGGTATTCTTCTTTCAATAATTTACAATCATTAAAATGACATCAGACTATCTCCAGTGCTGGCATTCTTTCCGGTTGCTGTCTCTCAGATGTCTACGTGGGATGAAGGTAAAGCTGGCTCTGCAGTGATGGATGTCCCTCGCAGAAAGTGGTTCAGAACAACCCAGGACACACAACAAAGCCAGAACTGGAGATAGTCTTATCTCACATTTGGAGCTGTAAATTATTTAAGGGAGCGCTCCAGCTCCAAGAAACTGAGGTTACAGCAAATATTAAGCTTCCTGTATGGCTATTTTTCTTGTGTCAGGTGATGTGGCACAGTTTATTCATAGGCATTCAGGGGCCAAGGAAATAATCAGTAAATGAGGAAAATATTTCATTTTCTGTTGCTATTTCTCATGTCAGATTTCTAGAGAACTAAGGCTTGGGCTTTAGGGCCCTTTGCATTGAATTCAGATCTATAAAAATCCTCTTGATGGCTGGAAAATATTGCACCAAATTAATAGATGCCCTGTCAATAGAGATTGCTGTGACTTCACAAAATGTTCCAAGTAACTACATATCATTTATAGATAATCACATGCAAGATGCTCCAATCCAGTGACTCCTAATAAATAGCTAACTCAAGAAACAACACGATGAAGTTGCAATGCATGAAGTGCTCAGTGATAGCTTGTGCAGTCTATCTTGCTTCAGTTGGCATTGAAAGCTTAAACATGTTGCCTTCCCCACACATCCTTGCTTGATACATAAAATATACATGAAAAAAAGCTGGTATAACAAATACTTGCATGCCCAGCAGATACCAAGAGGAAATTTCTGAATTATCTTGGAGGGGGCTGCTTCTAGCAATAATGACAGCAGGGGAGGAAATGCCTCCTGCCCTCCATGGCCAGCATCAGGGAAGAAGGAGCCCCTTCACAGGGCAGGGCAGGGCAGGGCAGGAGCTCCTTAAGCCCCTCTAAATTCCATTTCTCTCTGCTACCCATCCCAACAGCTCTACAGAGTAAACTAAACTGGTCTTTCCTTCTCCCCTTCCCCAAGGCAGCGTGGAAGCCTCCAAAGACACGCAGCCAGCCCATGAGGAATGGACACCTGCCATCTCTCACAGAGGGGCCCAGTGCCTCCAGGAGCCTTCAGTCACTGCAGAGCACATGGACATCCCCCATCTGTGAAGGAAGCACTGTATCCTGCCTCCTCTCCTAACTGACACAAAGACAAGGAGGAACAAGAGGGAAGAAGGAAATTGGATTATTCACGTCGAAGCATTAATTTCTTGAATTTGGAGATGGAAAAAGTGTGGCTTTTGTTCCAGTAACAACTCTTGCCTTTAGTTTCTTTTTAACATTATCCTGATGGTAAGTAGGTAAAAAATCATACTCATTTGTGAAAAAGCATTTTTTTGCATAGTGTATATAGCAATATCAGGAGATAGGGCTAGAATTTCAAAGTGGTACTTTTCTTTGGTTCTTTCCCTTTCAATAGCTGTTGTTTTGATTACTCTGTGCCTTAGGCTATCATTAGAATCTTTTTGTGTGTGGAAGTATTAAGTCCATAAATATGAAAATAAGCCTGTAATTGACCCATGGACTGAATTTATTTCCATTAGATTCTTCTGCTAGTATAAAAAGCACAAACTGGAAGAGTGATATTTATGTGCATATGAAGCTCCCCAGCTCTGATGGTATATCATATATTTGATAACAAGGTTATGCTCTTAAAGGGACTACTCAGCAAGAGAGGGTGGGGAAAACAGGTGTCTTATTTTAGTTTTGAAAGCAAAATTGGGTACAGCCATAAAATACATACACAGCACATACCATTATTTTGATTAATCGGACTGCTAGGGAACAGCTCATAATGAAAGCTGATCAGCACATCCCAATCAGTCTCATTAGGTTCCTCTGCAGACACCTGGAGAAAGGCAGCCAGCAGAGGGTACTTTGAAGGCAGGAGGAGCTGAGTGATCTACCACAGAAAACACAGGGGTTGCCACACCTGCTTGTGTGCTGTGATGGAGCTTTACGGCACACGGGGAGGTTTCTCAGCTAAATGGGACATAAAGCTCAGCTGCCTTCTGGGGAGGGCCTGTGCTGTGCCCCATGCATCATGTGTAATATTCCAGTTGTTTCCTCTGCTTGTGGCCACAGCTGTAGTGCTGCTGAGCTGCTACATAAAGTTTTCCAGGGATGCTGTTGGTTTTTTTCCTTCTGGATTTTTCCACCTTCCCACTGTGTGAAGGGACCATATGGCGCAGCTATTACATCAGGACCTGCAGGCAATTCCCACTCAGGCAGTATACCAGATCAGGGCTGCATGTCGAAGAAGAAAATGAAGGAGGGAGGGAGGGGAGAAGGTGGGCGAGATTAGTTCCAAGAACAAAAATCACAGAATATTCAGGGCTTGTGTCGTGAGACAGGCATCTCCCCCTCGCCCCCATGAGCTCTGTTATCGTCTGCCACAGCCTGCTCTCTCCAAGGTGCAGGTACACTTTGTCACCAAGGTCAGCTTTGCAGCTCACAGGCTCCTCAGTGCCCTGGCCTTGCTCAGGGGCTGACTTTGGGCAGCCTCCTTCCTCTGGCTGCCATTGGGAAGGTTTATGGAAAGGCGTGCCATGGAAGGTATATATATATGTGTTCCTGGATAATTTACACCTCCATTTCCTCCCGGTCTCTCATTTTTTTCCTCATATGCCAGGGACTGACCAATAATATAGGCCTAAAGGGAATCATACAATTAAACTAAGTATAATTGAGATATTGAGGTTTTGTTTGTCTGACTTCAATCTAAATTTGTATCAAGGGGGTTAAAAGTGGAGAGGTCTTTCAACAGCTTCCCCATTTGTTTTTCCTAGTAGCTGTGGTGACCATTATTAGCACTGCTTTGAATTAATGGTCAATTGTCCTATCATAGTTTAAGAAATATGATGGGCTGTGAGACCAATCCCAAATAAGATTTTGAGTACATAACACATCTAATTAAAAAGAAAGGAATTAAATGGTGGCAAATAAAATTGGTACGTTATCTCTAGCCAGTGCTGCAAAAAATAGACAGTAGTCTTGATTGGAAAGCTCTTCCTCCTTTGAGCAGGAGTTCTCTGTGGTACAGGTAATAAGGATGACCCTACAAAAATTACCAGGAATATCGTTATGTCCTTGGCCGCGTGTTTGTTTCCAAGTGAGACTTCCTTGATGTTATGTGGATTCTCATTACTTCACAGGGAAAAGTGTCTGCGTACTCACATCTGTGCATAGTACATGTAGTTTCTTCTTCATGGATGCAGTCTGTTCACAAATGATGTTCAACCACTATTGAGAGGGAGGAGCATCTTCAGCATTGCTGACTTTTCACACTTCTTGACAGACAAAAAATAAGATTATAAATTAGAAGATTATAAAAGTGGCTGGATGTTGATGGCATCTTTTTTGTTTTTAAATGCTGTGTGTTATTGTGACCAAGTAGAAAGAAATCACTGCTCCATTTTACAGACCTCTGAAACCAGAACGGAGCACCCGACCCCACCATTGCAGACACAGTAACCATCTGCCTGCCCCCAGTGGGCTTCAACTACACCCATCAGCAACCTCAGCCTTGGAACCCTCTCAGCTCCACATCAGGGCAGAGTGTGGCAGAATAACAGGATCCTGCTGGCTGGGTGGGTGTGCTCCTGGCCAGAGTGGGCAGCTGAACATCCAGACCTGTGATCAAGCATGGGGCTGTAGGAACATAGATGGTGCATGAACAACAGCCAAAAAAGTTCTCGTGGATGTTCAAGCTGTCAGAGCAAAGTGGCTTGTTAGTGCACAGCAACTTCTGGTTTTGTTGACAGATATAGTCCACAATTTCATTGCAAAATTTGCAATACTTGGCATTGTTATTCATGTCCTAGTGCCTGTAGCCAGGTGATTAGGCAAGACACACGTGTAAGTGAAGTTTCTAGCTCTTAGATTAGGTGATAAAACTTTTAATATGTCACCCTAAAGCTTAGTTGCAGTGAGGAAAATCAATCCTCTTTTCAAAATCTCACAGTTTATTGTCAGGCATTTTTTGGTTACCTATTTTCAAACTCTTGCTTCAATTCATAATGCTCCTTCACTGGTCTCAGTTCATCGTGCTGGAGTCATGACAAAATGGTTATTTGGATGCAGTACAGCCAGCATCACAAGAGGGACACCAAGGGGGTGGAAGGGCAGCACACAGTCTTCAAGAAAAAAACAGCAAAATCAGTGGAACCAAGACTTCCCTTTTATTGGTTACCCCCAAGGGAAAAGGGGGGACACAAAGATGTTCCAAACCCGCTGGAAGCTCTCCAGCACTTAAACCACAGCAGAGACAATGGCACACTTGTGGGCAGGGAGAGAAGCCAGGGGGAGACTCACCTGCAGTCAGCAATGGAGAAAGGGGAGAAGGGGTAAGAGGATCACAAATATCGTGCAGTCCTTGTGGTGGGGGAAGGAACATGCCCTCTCAGTGCTTACCAGCAACCAGGTGCAAGGAGAAGCCACAAGTGGTTTTCTGGGTCACTCTGCATTGCTCTTCTGAGACTGCTGATGGAGGACAAGAACAAGAATGGAAGCTGGAGTGGTCTGTACGTAGTTAGCTTTCTACAGCAAGGGGCACCATGTTTAGCAGGGAGTGGAAGTAGCCACAGAACTCCCATTAACAATAACGCGATTGAGTATGTGAGTTCTATTCACTGTACTGAAAATTTACCCCTAAGGGTCCACATAAATTTGAGCTGTTGACCGTGTGAAATGTTCTTTTATGGGCAATAAGGACACTGAGAGGCAGATACATGTTTTCCTAAACTCTGGCTACATACCACTATTTGTCTGCATAATTCTTCCATTTTTCTTCCCATATTCTTCATACAATGCACACATTTCTTATAGAGAGCAGGCAAAAAATGGTTTTAACAACAGCATACTTTGTTATTAAATTAGGCCTTGGAACTATAATTCCCCATCTCTGTATTTTGATGAGAAACCCTCTACAATGTTATCAAACTAATATATTGTAGCAAATTTTATATCTTCTGTCTCTGCCATGTATAATATGAACTGTATGAGAAAGAGCTAACTTGCTAGAGAAATTTTTTTCTCTCTCTATTTCTAAGAAACAAACAGTTTACTGGCAGGTCGAGTATTCATGCTGCTGAATCTTACCTTTTATTTGATTATGTAAATGGAGAGGGACTATACTCTGGTTCATCTTGGCAAAATTTAATTTGCAGTTGATACCTAAAACTTTTGAAACCACCCCCACAAGATTAGCAATTGTCAATAATGCTATGTATTCTCACTCCCTTTCTTTCTCTACCCCTTACTTTCTTTCCTTTTCTCTCTCCCTCCCCCTGCCCTTTTTTTTCCTTGTGATGTTATCAGGCTGTCTTTCAAATAACCAGAGCAGAGTTTTGCAAAGGAGGTATATATCCTCTCAGCAGACACGTTCAGCATTTTGAACTCTAGGATCGTAAACAATGGACATGAGTATATTTTAAAATGAAACTTGGAGTAATTTATCTTAATTTAAAACTGACTATTCCTGCTCCAGCTCTTTTTTCTTTTCTCTTGGAATACTACACATATAAATCTTCAGACAATCTCCTGGTAATTCATATTAATACACTTGGGGAAATGGTTTGGATTCAAAACAAATGTTCTCACAAATGTAGTTATCTCATCCTCATAATTTCCTAGATCTTCAAATCCAGCTGGTTTAACTGTTTAACACCAGGAAGCAGTAATGGATTTTCCCTGCAATGCTTGGGAGCGGCTCTCTGGACTCAGAGAGGAGAGTAGTCTTCCTGCATTTACCTGAACTCCACCAAAGGGACCCATAGTGGTGCCTGCAGGCATGGGAAGAGCAGGAATGGCAGGAGTTATCGCAGGGGTTCACAGCAGGGATTCACAGGACACCTGGGGTTTGCTTATCTTGTGGGGTTACTCCTTTCAGTAGCCCCAGGCAGATGCAGAGTGGTAGCAGAGGAGTCAGGTAGTGAGCAGTTAGGGACCCTAAACCCACGCTGCAGCTAGCCTGACCTCCTAGAAGACCAATTTTCAGTTTCCTTGACAAACACCTTTCTTGTTTCCCTGGTGGTCTTTTTTTCCTGTTTGTCTTCACTTGGGAGGAAAATAATGCAGAATATGTTTCCTCTTGCTAAGACAACTTGTGGTGCACTAGACAAGCTGACCACATATCTGCAATTACTGACCAGGATATCTGTTTTATCCTGAATCTGGAGAGGAGTTTGGAAAGCATCAGCCTTTATTTCTTTTGCTTTTCCTTTCACACCCTGCACTGTTCTGTCCATAATAAACCCAGAAATCACACACTCTGGAACAGTGCAACAACGAGGTGCGCACACTATCTCATTCTGTATAAACCCTTTTACTTGAAAATTAAACTTTAATTGAAAAATAGGTCTCTGAAGAAATCCCCAGCCAGTGTCTGCCCAATTACAGCAATGTAGCTGTTACAATGGAAAGCTGTTAATGTTAGCTGCAGTCCATGTGGTATGTGGAATATGTTTCAGATTTAACATCAGCATTCAAGGCCATGACTATGTTTTGATGCTCAAAGCGGGAGATTTTATGCATTTAACATCAATTTTATGCATTATAGATCTTGCTGTACCTGAGCAAGGAAGTAACCATATGATTCTGTGTTATTCATTCTGAATTAACTGTGAACAAAATATTTGCATCAACTATTCATACAGTGACTGCTTTTGTTATGTGTCTCTAGGAAGCAACTAAGTGACTCGGTGTCTTATTTGATTGGCTTTTAAGCAGAAGGCTTTGCAGGTACTCTAAGCCAGGAAAAGAAAGCGCTTGGTCTGGTAGCCGCATTGACTCCCTGACAAAACCCCACGTTACTGCTCACATCAGTGTGGTGGAGGCAGCTTCATCTGTGATCTCTTGTTTGTCTCTTGAGCAAAATGAAGCTAACATGCTGAGAGCTGTCGTCGGCTAGTCACACTTTGGCATGTATGTGTGGGTTGTTTTTGTGGTCATAAAATTTTGAGTGGTGTAGAGCAGCAAGTGTGTTAGAATGATACCTGATAACAATGCTGCATCTTTACGATGTGTCAGGCACTGTCTGATAAATCCTCTTGCTTTCCTTTCTCTTCCTCAGGATGTTTTAACTTCCAGAGGAAACACTGATTTTTAATGTAGAGGTGGGGGTGCAACCACTCAGCATATGCCAGGAGCAATGTCATACCCCGAATTAAAGCAATCCATAAGGTAAGCAGGGGCTGTAGCAACATGGGAGCTTTTCAAAACAACCGTGGGCACCTTTTTTACATTTTGCTATTTCCAGGCCAGTTGGAAATTAAAAAAAAATAAAAATTTGAAAACAATTTAGCCATCAGCACCTGGATGTTCATGGCACTTCCCACCCTCACCCCCCCTGAAATTTCGTGAGATTTTAATATGCATATTTAGAGAGCTCCATCACTGCAGCTCCGAAGTGGCTGTTACAATATTGATGTTGTTTTACACAGTCAGTTGTAAGTTATAGTCCAAAGGAAAGGTTTAGGGCAAGATATAAAAACAGGATGTAACTGAGTGATTTAGAAGGAAGAAGGGAGGAACTTCCAGGAAATGGCTTTGCTTTGCTCCTTTGTAGGAGCAAAAGGAGGCAAAGACTGAGTCCAAAGGTGAAGATCAGAGCCAGAGAAATATGAGTGGGTAGGAAAGTAGGCACATTTTTGCTCAGAAGGGTTGTGAAAACATTGTCCACAATTAGTTTGGGGCCACAAAGATTGTTTTTCAAAGCTGCTCATTCTGTGAAGAAAACCAGTTGCCACAGCGTGCAGGCGACCTTCTAGACAAATGAATGGAAAACAGCTCAGTGATGGTGATGCAGGATCACAGAAATAACCTTGCTTCCTGCTATGGGTAGAAGTATGTGTTCAGGTACAATCACAGGTTAGGGAATGAGTAAATTGGGCTATCCCTCAGTTCTGCTGTTTATTTCTGGGAAATTCATCAGTTTGTCATTCTTTCCTATTCACAACAAGCAAAAGCCCCCCTTGCTCTCACACTGGCTGAACACTTTCCAGCTTTAATACCACGTTAATCCTCTGCTGTATGCTGCAGCAGGTCCACTTGCGGTGGTCACAGCTTCCCTTGGGCTTGCAAGGACAGGAAAGCAAAACATTGCCTGAGCCTTTTCAGCAAGATGAGTCTCACAGAGCCAGCATGGGAGTCACCTTAGGCACCATCCCTCAACCCCTCTTTTGTATGCTTGGAGATGTTTTGGAGTAATGTGTTCCTCTGTTGATTCTTTCTTCTAGAAGATAGGCAGGAAAGCTTTTTTTCACAGGGAGGTGACAAAGAAAATTGTTATACTTTCTTTTCCAAAGTACCTGTGAAAGTGTTCTTTCTCAATGCTGAGGTGTGTGCTTTTAGAACTTTGGCATTTTAGATGTACAGGAGCAGAACAGGTCCTTTTCATTGGGAGGGAGGTCATGATAGCTTGGGAAGTGCAAAGGCTGTTTCTTCCACACCATGTCTGCAGTGCTCTCAGAATGTCAGAAGTGGAGCTGCGTGTATCTGGAGTTTTCCAGCCATCCACATATGCACTTAGATGCTGCTGACTTGTCTCTCATCTTCCCCCTCCATATTCCTGCCAAGCGGAAATATCTTGCAGTTGTCTCATGCACGGATCAGTCCATGCTGTAGGTTTCCAGCACAAAGCAATCTGTGACAGGCGGTGCCGCGCGATCACTGCAGGCAGCCTGACTTCACATTAAATGCAATTCTTTCCATAATTCTTGTTGCTTATTAACGCGTTGGAGGCCTGATCCTGATTCCTTTGAAGGCAGTGACACAGCTCCCACTGAACATAGCGGGAGGCGAAGGGCAGCCTTTGCTGCTTGACACAAACAAAACGTTATGGTACTGGAGTTGCTTGCGAAACATAAACACGGCGGTCCTTAAAAGCGGCATTCTCTTCTTCCCTCTAATTTTCTCTTTTTAAAGCTATACCTCCTAAGTACGGTGTAATTTTAAAAAAATCCTATGGAGCTGTTCTGTCCTGGGCCTGGCATGTGGCCCCCCAGCGCCCAGAGCTGGGCAGGTGGTGCCTCGGTGGTCGACAGCTGTGTGTGGAGCCTGGCTGAGAACCACATCTCCTGCCTTCCCTGGTGCTACCACGAGAGAGCTGCACCTCTGCCCTCATTCCTCAGCATCCCCTTCATCCCTCAGTACCCCCAGCCCTCCTTTGCACCCCTGGGGTTTGCTTTTTGGGTGGGCAGCCTGCCTGCCTGGCACTGCAATCACCTCCTGCAGGCAGAGCTGGGGCTGTAACGTGAGCGAGCCCGCAGCCCCAAAAGCTGCCTGCCCGCCTCGCTTGGGCTTCAGCCTGCCACCACCTCACCTATCGAGCTAAATTTCCCATTACAACTTGAATTTAAATATTCTAATAAATTTGTTTTAGAAACTCTTACAGCTCCCTTGTGCCATTTGCAGGGAAACACTCTCTGGGTTTTTTTCTGGGAGATGGAGATTTCTTTGTGCTTGGGGTGACTGATTGAATTTTACCTGCGCTAAATTATATTTGCACATTCTAGTAATTGCAAAGGGCCACACAGAGAAACAAAGCATTGACTGCCATTGTACTGGGATTTCCCAGATGTATAATTTCAAATTGATATGAAAAAAACCCTTGCAATGCATTAATAATAGCAGAAAATGTAACTCGGTTGGCCAACGGTGAACAGAGGCTTTTTTTCCTGAGCTGCAAAACAAGCTATAGACCTCAGGTGACTAGCATTTATTGTTAGAATGGGTTTTCTATCGCATTCCTTCTGAAATATGAAATAAAGATTTATACTGAACAACTTTGTTGTATATAACAGATCTGGATCATACCTGGGAAGCAGTGTAGGTTTCTTTTATTTTTTTTTAAGTGAAAGCAAAAGGCTTTTGTCTAATTTAAAGGCACTTTTTGGTTATTGAGTCTTCTGGAAGGTCACCTGTCCTTTTTCCACGGCTCAGTATTATCTCATGGTTGGAATAATGACATTGAAAAAGAAATCTTTGGCAAACAGCACATACTTTTCAAGTCATGTCAGAGTGAACCAAGAATGAGAGGGAATGATACTCAATGGGGTACCAGTGGGGTACTTACATATTTATTAATAAAGAATTAAGATTAGTTTTTTAAAGGTGTAGGCTTTTAAAAAGTGTCAGTTTTCCCAGTCTCCACAAAATCAAAGGAGACCAAAAGCCTAATAATAATAATAATAATAATAATAATGCATCTAACACATATTATAATAAAGTGTTAGATGCATACAGCTTTGCCTAGGTAACTGTAAATTTCTCTCTCATGAGCCTGGAACATACATGTATATTGAGCATAAATAATTCACTGAAATTATGCCAGGGGAAGAAGGTGCTGGCTTGGACAGAAATGGACACAAAAATTATGAGCATGTCATCTGAAGAGGACCCTCAATGTCTGGCCAAGTAGTGGTGGTGCTTTCTAAAGGAGGAGAGGTCACTAACAAACCTTAGCCTTGGGATATCACTACTTTGGGGTTGGATTTTCACCCTGGTGGGGCCAGTCTCTGTCCTCCATGGAGCACACTATGAGCAGCTGCTTAACATCTCCTTCATGGACATTCCTGGTATTGCCAGCCTGCATCACATCGCTGCATTCTTCCCTGGAGTTTACAAAGGCAACACTGCAGCCTGGCTGATGGGATGTTTTCCAGACAGGACCCTGTCTGAAAGGCTGCTCCAAGGGGTGTCACCTCTCCTGCCCACTGCAGATTTCCAGAAGTGGCCCCAGCAGTGCAGCAGGTCTTGGGCTGGTTGCTGCTGCTGCTCCAGTGCAGCCAGGACCGAGCTGCATCTCTGTATCTCATGAAGGGTATGCTCTGTTCTCTTGAGCTGTGTTGCATTTTTCTAGCACAATGCTACCCCCATTTTTAATGCTGTGAGCAATTTTAACTGGAAGCCACCTCCTTGTCTGTGCCTTATAAGCACTTCTGCCTTTCCACTCAAACGCTGGGAGTACACAGCTCAACTATTGCTGCCTTCATGCTTTTGCAAATTTTAATGCATTATTAATAATTTTGTAACATATTTCTTCAAGCTCTTTAGCAGCAAATGTTATTTCAGTGCTGCCTCTGATAAGAGTCTTAGTCACCATGTGCACTATTTCCAAGCTACCACACAACCTGAGCTTTTAATTTGTTCCCCCTGTTCAAACACAGGAAGGACCTTCTGAGAATAATATTCCTCATTATCTGATTGCTTTTGTGAATCGTTTCCTGCGTTTCTAGGTATGCTTATCATCATATCATAGACAGTACAGATGGGAGACCTATTAACTAATCTAGTGCACGCTCCCCCTCTTACCCTCACGATGAGACATCATTTAATTTGTGGAACATATTCCCGTCCAGATAAATCTATATTTGTGCTTTGGGAAAAAAAAAAAAAAAAAAGACAATGCCAGGAAAAAACCCACCAAAAAAATCCCCACCAAAAGAGGAGATGTTTCCATAATTGCTGAAGAGAACAATCTGTCACTTGTCTCAGGTCACCTCTGCCTATCCACAAAGGCATTTGCAAAAGCAGGGTCCAGAAAGGTGACCAGGGAAGATGCTGGGTGGAGTAAGAGGGTCTTGCTCCCTCTCTTGCCTTTCTGTAGGGTGCATGAGGAAAAAGACCCAATTAGCTGAAAATTGCTATCAGGTAAATGATCTTTACTGTGGGCCCAGAAGCTGCCAGATGATGGTGTATGGAGAAGCTGAGAGGTAGTAGCAAAAGGATCTGAGAAGAAAAGGAGATTGACAATTTCTGACTGAAAACGTGTTTGTTGAAAAATAGTGAGCTGACAAAACTGAAATACTTCAGAATAACATTTCAACTTTTTCAGAATGTCCTGATTTTTCATAAAAAACGTGAAATAGAAAATGCCTATATAATTTTCTGCAAGTGTTAACATTTTTTCAATTGACAAATCAATTTTTTCTCTCAATTTTATAATTGGATCCTATTTTATTTCCACCAAAATTCTGAAGAGGTAAAAACAGAAAAAGTGTGTGGGAGGAAACGATGCTGGCACTTTTTTTCTCCTTTTTTTTAAATACATTCTTTCTGGAAAAAAAAAAGATAAAAAGATGGGGAGTATAATTATTGCCTCATGCTCTCCCCCAGGAAAAAGAAAAAAAAGAAAAGCTTTGTACCTTTATATTTCAAAATGTTGTGTTCAGACACTGCATAAAGATGCTCAAGCAGGACTAAAATCTTTTGTTTCTTTTTAATACCACATATTCATGCACATATTGGTATGTATTATATGTAATCTAATAAGTATATGCAGTCCTTAATAACGGCAGAGACAAATTGCCTCATGAATGGTTGTTCATACCCCATCTCCTGTTGAACAGGAGTGAAGAGGGGAGGCAAAACTGCCCCAGAGCCCTGGGGCTGCCTGCAGGGTGCCCAGTGGGGCTGGGGGAGAGCCCCCTCTGTGAGCCCAGTGACCCATCTCAGAGTAGCTGAAAAGGTCATTCTGTGGGGTTGGGGTGATATTTGTGTCATTTGGGCAGGTACCAGGGTCAGAGTCCATCTGTCTGTCTGTAATGTGTGGGAGCTGAGGCAGTGTCAGGAGAAGGGCAGTGGGATGGCTTGGTTGAGATGGCAGCACTTTTGCTACACTGGTTGCTGTTTTTTGGTAAGGAAGCAAAACATGATTAAAAAATGTATACTGGTGAACTCTGGCCACTCAGTGCTTCATGAGAGGGGAATCCTTCTTGGGGCCAATGTTGCAACATCTTCAAGTCATTACTTACGGGGAGAAAAAACCTGTCATTTTTGAGATGTATTTTTCTTTCTGGAAGCTTCAGAGTTCCATATTTCAGACAAATGAACTATTTTTAACAACCTGGTGCATGAGCCTGCAGATTCTCTACATGGTGGCCACAGATCCAATGAAAGGAAAGGGTGCTGGGCTATCAATGTGTTTCTCCAGCTCCAAGCATTTTGTCATATCTAGCCTGCTCCCGAGCATCAATTTTTGCAGTCAGGGGACAAAGGGGACCTGTCAGTCTCAGATAACTGGCTTTGCTACATCCTAAAGGGTAGTGCCCATTTTATTCTGTCCTGTCTGTAGCTCAAAAGCCCACCTGCAGACCTTTTCCCGTTCTCTACTGACATCTCTGTGCTATTTCCCTCGTGGATGTGCTTCCTGCTTGCTCATTACCAGTGCAGAACCCCTTTCCACTGACCCCATGTCCTCACTGCCAGCCTGGCGTGGGTTATCCCCATGGCCAGGGTTATCCCATGGGGCATTGTCAGGGCAGTGGGGAGCGGGTGGCCCTGGCAGGAGCCCCCCAGGATGGGGAGAGGGTGGCTGCCAGCTCCAGCAGTGCCACAGCATGGTGGGGATACAGGAAGCAGCTTGGTACAAAGCAGAGGGGTGGAAGGAGGCAGGCAGTGCTCCAAGGGAAATCTCCTATTAACCAAGAAATTCTTTGTTGTGAAATAGCATTTCCCCATCTCAGCCAGATGCAGATGATAGACAAAATGATATTTGTAAAATTATATTTATCTCTGGTGATGGCTTCTCCTAGGTCAGGGAAAAAATTAGTATTGCAAGGATAAAGGGAGGACAAGGAAAGAGAATGGAAAACAAAGCCAGTAGTGAGGTTTAGCCTGCAAATCTCTGTGGCTGGCAGAGACTACTGCAGCCACAGCTACAGTGAGAATACATTGCACTTTTTTGTTGACTTTTCAGTTTTTTAATTACCAGCAAGTTGGTAATGGCATGCAGAATCAGATTCTGCTTCCTTTCACACTCCAGACACTCATGTTTTGACCACAGGGCCATAAAATTATCAAAGGAAAATATTATTGGCTGTAACCACCTCAGTAATATTTTTACAACTCCTGATTGACCACAAATCTATATTTAATAAGAAAAACAAAGCAAACACACACCCCATTCACTTAAGTTAGTGCTATACATTTAACTGGGGAAATGCATTCATTTTATAGGGAGGCAGGAATTGCAGACCGTGCCTAGGAAAATATGCTTATTATATCCATGACTGGGAAAAAATATAAATTTTCCTTTTTAGGTATTTTCATAAGTTGTCTCAGGCTTTATCAACTCAACTGACCTCCTGATAAATTATTGCAAATATTGTGCTCTACATACTCATTGTAGTGGCACATTAGAGAGACACTTTTATGTTTTGAGTATCTACACAACATAATTCAGAAATTAAGTCTTGACTGGCTTAAAAATCACCTCTTCAGGGATTTGTATTCCTGAGGAACCATAACACAGCCTGAAAGAGTCTTGTCTTCTCCTCTCAGGTTTCAAGACAGGGAGACCCTTCTTTTCATGCTTCTAGAGAGCTGTTAAGGAAAACCGAGATAGCTTTGAACATTGAGGAAAACACTTGCAGCCACTGGGAAGATACTCTGAGGTAGAGCAGGGGCTTATGGCTTCTGTCAGGACCTTCAAAAGATAATATATTCCCTGCAGAGTTAGCCTGGGCCTGGATGCTGAACTGCTTGGTTACCACTTGATCACCTGCAGGCACTTGGGTTTGTAGTGGGTGCAACCCTGGTGATCTCAAGGTGGCAAGAGCAGGACTGTCCATGGGGGTGCTTCACTGTAAGGTTGGGACCTCTCTGTGTGGCTCTGGGTGCAGGAGAGCTCCCTGCTGCCAGCATGCCCACCTGATGGCATGCCTGCCATGCCTCCTCCTTGCTCCTGCTACACAAAGCACAGGGGGGTGAGCTCCTGCTGCTCCTGGCTGCGTGGAACCAGAGTGCACAGAGCAGGGGCAGGAGCAGGAGGGTGTTTCCACGTTTCCACCATGGCTTGTGGTCAGAGGAGGTGGGAGCAGCTTGCTGCAGTGAGGAGGAGGAGGTGTGTGCTGGAGACTGCATGGAAAGGGCTGTCCTTGGCCTCAGGGGCTGTGCACCCTGCAGGATTCCTGGCTGTGGACTGGAGTGTCTGAATCAGGAGGAATGACACAAAGCATGGTGCCATTCTTGCCTGATGCAGAGATGTGGGCACTGGGAACTACTCTGGACACCCTGGAGAAGTTATGGCAACTTTCTATGTCACACCACACACACAAGGGAGGCTGTGCCAGCCCAGGGCTAAGTTCATCCAGGTCACATCTATGGCTAGGAAAGGTGATGTTGAGAAGTTAACAGAGAGCACCTTGCAATTAATTTTGCTGCCAATATACTGAAATTATAGGAGCTACACATAGCAGCTGGCAGGAGCTGGCATTTGTCTCCCAAGTGTCCACACTTTTCTTCTGCCCAGGCAAGAATCCATGGCCACTGAAAAGGATGCTGCTGCATCACTGCACAGTGCTGGGTCAACCCCTGGATAGCAGTATGAAATCCAGTGTCCTGCACAGATGGGTGTCTCCATGGACTTGTAGGAGCCTTATCCCTAACACCTCATTTTCTCATTAGCAGCTTGCATAGCCTGGGTGGATCTCAGGAATCCAAATCACCTTCCAGCAAAAGAAATGTTGCATGATAGAAAAATACAGCAGTAGATGCAACCCATACATCTACTTAGAAGGTGAGCAGGACTCTGGCATACCAGATCTCACAGAGAGGATCAGGTTTTCTATGGAAATGGGTCTGCCAGTAGCCACTTTGATATCCCAGCCTCTCTTCTATTGCCACAGGTGTGTGTTCAGGTGAGGAGTGCTGAGAAGGACTCCAGGTACACTCACATCTTTGCAGGGCCAGCTCTCCCTCCAGCTGGAGAGGCATCAGCAAGAGGAGTGTGAGAGTACAGCACTGGAACCAGTAAAGGAGCTCATGCTGGGATTTCTCACACACTGGCCATCCCAGACAATTGCCTTTGCTGGTGCTGGGCTCACATCCCCTGCTGCTGTTCTTATGGACACTCCATCCATTTAGTCTCCATTGGCATACTTCGGTCACTGTCTTCCTTTGTCCTGCGCCTCCTTTTCCTTCCAGCAGACGATCTGCTGCTCTGATGGGTGCCTCTGAAAGCAGGTCACTTCTGTGTCTTGTGGCATGATGTTTCTGCCACAGCTTATGTGAGAGTATTTCTCTGCCGAGTCAGAAGGCCCAGCTAAAGGAGTGGAAAATCATATTGCTGTTTTCTGCCTGCATGCAGGAAAAATGAAATCTCTCTCATTTTTCATTCTGTAGCACAGCAAAGCCAAAAGTTGCTACTTTTATCTAAAGCTATGCACATAACTAACTTTTCAGTTGGCTGGCTGCATAGCAATATTGGAGGGGAAAAGTCCTCTTGGTCTGAAGAAACTTTTCCTCTTCTTAGGCAAATAGAAAAAAAAATCTGAAAAATTTAATTTGTGGCCAAGTGAAACATTTCATTTGACTTAAATGTTTTCTTCACTATAAAATGAGAATTCACAGCATTTTCTTTTTATGAAGAAAACCAAAATTTTTCTGTTTTGGATAGAGTCAAAATTTTCCAGTAAACAGTACTCCGTGCTTAACTTTTATCTATGGAATATGCTTCAATCCTTACTCTCTTCCTTGCTTTTGGGACTTTGGCTTGACAGGAGCTCAGTGAAGACTCCAACAGGAGGAATGCAGCTCCCTCCTGAAGCAGGAACTAAACATGAGAAATGCACGTTAACCTCCCTCCCCCTGGATATCTTGATGCGTGCCTTTGAACAATTTAACTCTGTGAATAAAATCACCTTGTAAAGTGTAAGGGGAGTGTATGACAGAAACAAAATTAAAGGCACATGTTTATGAACAGCTCCTGGTCCTTCCTCAGTTTATGTGCTGAAAATATTTTTGTGTTCTGTTTCATGACTTGGACAGTGTTAAAAGCACCGAAGCCCTTTTATTCACACATCATCAACTTGTAGGAAGAAAATAAAAAATAACAGTGCCAGCAACTTTGATACCATATATGTGACAAATACTCAGATGCAATTTAAAAAGTGCTGTAAACTATTTCTTGCTGGACCTTGCAATTAACCACCAAGACAAGCCCAGCACTTCCTATTGCTAAAAATCGGAATACCTGAATAACTGAGGCCTCTGAATATGTCCTTTGAAGACCAAGTGTTGTGCCCTCTGATGATAATTTTGCTCCATCCCACATTTAAGATCATCTGCACTTAGTACCTCTTAAAACAATATTTTCATGCTTTGTCATTTCATAAAGGCCAAAGGAGCTCAGCTGCTGCAACTTTTCCCAAGGTATGTTAGTGTGATATACTGTGCCATAAATGCTATATACAAATGTGTACAAATGCCTGCTGTGAGGAAAGGCTGAGGGAGTGGGTTGTTCAGCCCAGAGAAGAGAAGACTTCAGGGAGGGTCTTTCAGTACCTAAAGGGGTACAAGAAGAATGGAAGGGACTTTTTCCAAAGGCAGTAGTGATAGGACAAGAGGGACTGGGTTTAAGCTGGAAGAGGGCAGATTTAGAGTAGATATTAGGAAGAAATTCTTGAGTATGAGAGTGGTGAGGGACTGGAAGAGATTGCCCTGAGAAGTGGTGGATGCCAAATCCCTGGGAACATTCAAGGCCAGGGTGGACAGGGCTCTGAGAAACCTGATCTAGTTGAGGATGTCCTTGCCCATGACAGGAAATTTAGACTCAGTGACCTTTCAACTCAAGTTGCTTCCAACCCAAAGCATTCTATGATTCTATTTGAATATGAAGGTCTTCTTCATGGTGAGACCCACAAATGATCTCATAGCTGAGTCTGGTTTTCCACTGGAAGCTTGTTTCTCTTCTTCAGCTGCATGTGTAGCCCTCCAAGAGATTTTCCTAGTCCCAGCCTGCTGGGGACCAAACCACACAGTGAGAACACACCTGTTGTGCATGGACATGGGCTGCAGTCCCTGTACCCAGCTCCCTTTGACACTGCCTGCACTGCATCTCTGTGAGATCAATAAAATGGAAATGTCATCTCTTCATCATCACGAAGGCGAGGTTGGTATTAAGTTTCAGCAGTCGATGTTTGCAGCGACAGAAATTGATACACGTTCCTTGTGTTATTGCAAGGCTCGAAGCTGTTTGCAGCTGTGTCTTTATCAGAAATTCTTGCCTCTCTGCCTCTGTCAAAGGCTTCTAAATTACTTTGTATTTGTAGCTTTTGAGCAGCTGGGTGTCTCTGCTCATATCCTTTAATTTGTTGGAATGTAGCAACATTGTGGCCGAGGTAGCATGCTTGAAAAATTGCTTTACTTATGAAGGTGTAGCCTACCCTGACCAGTACTGAAAGCAAGATGGGACTAAGCATTGACTGACCAGAAAGCAAGGTAGAGGCAGCTTAATTTCTCTCCCTAAATCTTCATCCTACCATGCAGCCTGTGCACAAGTTCTCACATGTCTCCTTGAAAAGCATTAGTCACCAGTCTGGGGACAGCAGTAGCACCAGGAGCCTCAGGTGCCCAGTTCATCAGCTGTAACCTCAAGCAGCCATGAGGGGAAGAGAGCCCTTGTCAGTAGCTTGTTCACAAACCACCAGCTGAAACAGATTCACACAAATCTTTTTTCAAACAAGTTGGAATAACAAATGCACTTATACAAAAAGCAAAGAATTCATTAACAGAGAAAGAGGCTAAATTACCTGAATAAATAATTCACCACAAATTCCTCAATTCTGTTTCACACCAAACATTTACATTAAACTTCTAATTCTTCAACATGCTGCAGGATTAAAGTCAATTGAAATCCGTGTCTATTAATGAAAGTAATAGTCCAAACCTTACCACTGTGGAAAGACTGGCAGCTAGGTCTCATACAATTATGGTTTTTCCCCATTCATACACCACTTCAGAACACTACTTCAACACAGGCTTAAGTGAAGAGCAGGTTTATCTATTTTATCTCTTTTGATAAGGAGGAGGAGGAGGAGTTGTAGCTGTTGCTCATATGCTTAAGAAGGGAGTTAATTTGTGTTTCAGGATAAATGGAAATACCACAAAATTAGAGGTAGTTTTTTCAATTATAAAACCCTCCCAAACTGAGGGCACTGGATCACTTTATCAAACCTTAAGTAACAAAAATACTGAAGTCTTTGATACTTGGGGACACCGTGCATAGCCAGCAGCCTCCTCAAACATTGCCTTGAAAAGACATATATTTAGAGGATGGTTGGGTGGGAAGCACAGGTTAATGAAATGCTTTGGTGCTGGGGATCCTGCCCAGTGGAGCTCCTCAGCAGGTGCTCAGGTGTTAGAAAATCTGGACAAGTTCTCATGCCCTTCACTCTCTGTGTTCCACGAGGAGCAGTGCCCTGGCTGAGCAGGGGCATTTCTGATCGCTGGGGTCAGCTCTGCTCCATCACCATCACAACATTGATTCAGCAGCTGCAACACAGCCCTACAAAACCAGGGAGGACACAGCCATTCCAAGGCACTGCTCACTGCTGCTCCCAGTCCCCTCCACAGATAGCAACAGAAAGTGCCATCAATGAGTTGGGATTTCATCAGAAAGGTTTAACCTCTGTCCTTGCCTGCAGTAGCCCACACCACACCCTGACCCCTCATTATATCTTTGATACAGAGACCTTGGCCAAGCCAGCCGTCTCTGGTCAGGGATTTATTTATCATCAGAGATCAGTTTGTTTTTGCCATTACAGAATTCCCAGTGTGTATGTATCTTCTCTTTCTCTCTGCCATTCAGAATAGTCTCCATTTCTTGTTAATTTATAAACAGTGCAATGAAATCAAATGAGACTCCCGTAGGGCTTTCTCTTTATTGTAAACATGGTAATGCTCAGTGAAAACACTGAGGTATTTCAGCTACTAAACCCAGCAGGAAAAAATAATAGTTTCGGGGAGGTGGTGGCAAGTAAAATACAATTTTTTTTGGTGTAGCATCTAAAATACTTAGTTATTTTTTAAGCATCCAAAATGTTCATTTTCCCCCATATCAAGAGGGAAATCTCAGGTAAGCTTGTCTGTGCACAATATATACTAATGTAATTCTTCCCTATTTTGTGGGAAAAAGAAAAAAAAAATCAAATAGATGGTAGTTGAGACCTTGTTTCATCTTTTGGACATGTGAAATATTATGCTGGGTGTCTCCTCTGGGCACTCCAGATAAAATTATGGGATTAAAACGTGCTTAAGCACTCTGCAAAGTTCTGCTCTTTCCCATCATGAGATGGAACAACAAATTCAATTTTTTTCAGAACTGGAAAAAAAGCTTTTAAAAGAATCTTCTGCTGGAACTGAGTGACTGTTTCTTGGTTAAAAAAAAAAAAAACCCTAAAAAATAGGAATTAATTACACTGAATGCATAAATTCCGATAGAAATAATTTCTGTTTCTAGACATGGGACATTGCTCTTTATTCTTTTTATGATGTTGCAGAACTACTGAGGTTATAACATACATTAAAAGTAGGCGCCAAGCTTTCTCAAATTAAAGGGCTGGCTGTGCCCATGTCTGTGATGAATCAGTGCCAATTGCTGTGTGTACCTGGTGCCTGTGCACCTGAGAGGGTACAGTGGAGCTCTCCTCACTCCATGAAGCAGAAGCATATTTTTTGTAAAGTAGAGCAATGTGGCAGCAACACAATTGTTCTGC
This sequence comes from Melozone crissalis, assembly GCF_028551555.1. Taxonomy (NCBI): domain Eukaryota; kingdom Metazoa; phylum Chordata; class Aves; order Passeriformes; family Passerellidae; genus Melozone; species Melozone crissalis. The sequence goes on from NW_026535820.1 coordinate 29,403,881, forward strand.
TGGGTGAATCCTTAAACAAAGTGAGATAGAGAGAACTGATAGACTATATTTAAAGTCTATAAAAAGTTAACAGCCTCTTCTCAATAATTATGTATCTATAAAAAATAAAGATGATACAGGGCCAAAACTTAATGGCATTTATGTTAATGTGATATTGAGTACTCAGAGGCAGTAGATATCTGCAAAAGTGGGTCACATGTAGCTTAGAAGCTTTATGTTGTATACACTATTCAGCATGTGTCTGTTCAAATAAGTTTTTTGTGTGTAAAGTGAGCAAGTCACCTCTGGTATTGCACTGCCTCTATGCATGCTGCCTGTGTTTCTGTGGAAGCAAGGAGGACTCAAAACTCCCCGTTTGCTGTCTGGTACTCATTTGTTTTATATTCAAGTGAGGACACATCTCCTGGTTCCACGTCCTTTTATGTGCCTTTATTCACACAAAGTCACTGCCTGCCCAGGATGGGAGCAAATGAAAGTGAGGACATACTTCCAGATGATACCGGTTCATTGTTTCTTTACACTGGTTTCACTGTGTTGCCCTGCCTTGCTGTTACTGTGGGAGAGAACTTCCATATCTCTGAGACTGAAGGAATAAAAAGAAATTTCTGCAGAGGCCAGAGTGAAGTAGTATTGTGGGATGAGGGAAAAATACAAAGACATTTGGGAATCGAGAGAAATATGTACCCCTCTATTTCTTTAACTGTAAACTCTGGTCCTAATTTCCTTGCCGCTTTTATGGAAAATTCAAAGTTATATCAGGCATTAGAATGACAAATTGGCTGATTTTGTCTGTTGTTATAAATATGGAGCACTATTTGCTTGTCAGGCAGCTTCATAATTAGCAGCGGTCTATGTGGTATCAAGGCAAGAGATCATCAGATCAAGTTTCATGTTTATTCCACTGCCAGCATCTTCCCTATTGCTAATGAAAGTGTCTCCCAGGGACTGGCATATCTGAGCCTGGCAGCTATGTAACATCACTCTTTGTGCTTCCCTTCCATCCCAGCCCTCATTCTCACTTGGTTTTGATTGTATCCTGCACTTATAAATGTATCCTTTTATGAAATATATTTTCAACTCTGCTTTTTAAGGCAAAACAAAACAATGTGTTTTCTAGTAATTTTTTGTTCCTGATAAGTGTATTTTTGTAGGGTGTGGGTTGACACCACCCCGAAGTGTGGTCAGGTTTGCTCTTTTGTATGGACGGGGCATGTATGTTCATAAAGACAGAAAAAGCCATCAGGTTCCTGGTAGTTCTCAGTTTGCCTTCTGTTCCTTACCAAAGCTGAAGATTTTAGCTGGGGAAAGCAAAATATCTCTGAAAAGACATGATTTAATGAGGAAAAGAATTGCAAATAATGCAAAGATGGAAATGGGGTTCCTTAAGAGATTCCGTGCTTTCATTCACTAAAATTTCCCCTGCAGAAAATCTCTTCTTCTTACCTTTTCCCAGTCCAGCCTTCATATTGTTGCTGTGACTGTTTCTGCACGATGTGAAGAAGCTGATGGTTCAGTATAAGCAATAAGATCACAGGACTTTTGATACTGGAGCACTGGATCAGTTGTCATGTCATGACATACATATTCATAACCTAGCAGGCCTTGTAGTCGATTTATGCATAAGGGACTGATAAGAAAAAAAATTGATTTATGATGATCTCAAAAACATGGTCTCCCAAGATGTATTCTGCAGCTTTGAGACCTACAGTTTAGGCTCTATTAATTTTACAGTGCTGTCTGGAATTATCCATCTGTTTAAAGGTTAACTGTCTTTACACTTTTGAAATGGGTAGTTCTGTTTTGGTTCTTGCTTTTTTCATGTCACTGATTTATAAATTATTAAATCTATCACTGCACAAAAATACTGAAACTGGTTGCCAGATTACAATATCTACTTATTTCAAACTTTCTTTAGCAACTTCCTGATATTATCTTAAATATTCCCTGTTGAATGCTGGGAGGAGTGGAAATGTTGAACCCAATGGTATGTGTTGTACAATGAGCTTCCTGCAAGAAAACATCATTATTGTTACACAAATATTGCCCTGAGGAGCACAAAACCTTCAACACAGCGCTGTACCAGGCAAACCCTAGCATGTGGTCACACAGTGAGAAAGATGGTAGGGTCACCTGGTTGAGAAAGAGGTACTGATGAGACACACAGAGTTTGATCTTTCTATCTTTCTTTTTTTGAGTGAAGCAGCCAGGCTATAATGTTTGGGGTTTTTTTCCTTTTTTCATTTTCTTTTTAATTTTTTTTTTTTCTGTTAGGGCAACTGAGCTGGTGGGGATGGTGATGTGCTTGGGGTGGTGCCAAGCCCATGTGCCTCCCAGCAGGCACCCACCATGCCTTGCTGGAGACTCTGCTGTAGTCTGGAGTGAACAGCAGAGTGGCAAATGACTGAGGCCCATGGTTCCACTGATATTACTGCCTATTCCAGCCTATTACTGCATGAGGATACTGACTGGCTTTATGATGTTTCTTGACAGTAATTAATCCATAGGTGACAATCCCAAAGTTCTCATCTCTTGTACAGAGCACCCTTCTGCAGAGGCACTTCAGCAGCTGGGCAGTTGTTTTCATTTTTTGCATGTGAGCATTTGAAAAGACAGTCTAAGAACATACAACTTGCAGAGAAAAGTGTCTGAATTTCCACAGAATTTTCTTTTGCGTTGCCTTTGCATGCACATCCATGGGTTTCTGTGCTGCAGCTCCCTGTTGTTGGTGCTATCTGAGCATGTTGATCCCTTGTGAAAGGTACCTAAGATGATCTTGGTAACTGCTGGGCAGTGACAACTTTATTGAAGTTATAGTGTCTTGTCTTGCATTTTTCTATATTTGTTTGTAGAGAATCTTGCAGATATATCAGAAGGTTTTTTTTCTGCAGAGCTAAGCTTTAAAAAAATCACGCTATTAATTTTCTAAGTTGATTTTGGACTCTTAATTAACTTTGGCTGCAGTCTACAAGCTCCAGCAGAAACTTCCTTTCTCAACGCACAGGAGACCTATCCTTACATTCCCTGCTGCTTTTGGACAGATTCTAACCCAGGAGAGCCATTCTGCTTGCCTTTCTTGCTGGATCAGCAGAAGCAGAAATATCGCCTGCTCAGTTCCCTTGTATATAGAATGAGTGGCTCAGCTTTAGCATAGTTCTGTGAGAAGACTATTTCACAGAAAAAAAATGTGCCTTGCAGTGTTATTCCATCCCACAGCTTGAGAAAAACTGCATGAGCATTCATCATCTGATGATAGTCAGCCATGGGTGAAGAAGTTTGTTGCACAGACTGATAAATGCTGAGCAACTACTGTTTCCAGAAAGTAATGTTCAGAGGTTCATACACTCACTATTCAGATATTTGGCATTTGCATGTGTAAAACTGGAGAAATTCCCAAGAAAATACTGAATAAATACCTTATGATCTGGTCCATTAACTTCAGTGGAGAGGTCAGCTCTAGAACTATTAGAACATAGCATTTTGCCCATATACAATATGTTTTTCTTTCATTTAAAACTGAAAATGGACAGGCTTTTTTCAAAGATGTTCTATTGTTAAACTAAATTGTTTTAGTTTGTGTTGGAAATTTAAGTTCTTGGATTTTAAGTTCTTGCCTTTACAATGCAAAGTTGAAAATTTCTACATAAAAAGACACTTTATGTGAAATAAATTATTTAAATGAACTCCTAATTTTCCAGTGAAAGCCCAATTATGTTGGAAAAATTTTAACCATTTTCCCAAGAGTGGAATCCTCAAGAGAAATGAAATGTAGCTGGTATATTCTCACAGAATCATTAAACCTATTCAAAGTTAGAGGATACCTCAAGTGTTCACTTAATTTAGTTCTCGTAGTATACAATGTTACAGGAGCAGAAAAAAGTAATGGTTCAAATGATAGCAATGAAGAGTTGAAATTGTGATTATCAATAAATTTTAAACAAGCATTGACTTCCAAACCATTGGCAGATAGTTGTTTCAGTGTAGCTCTTAATGTGTGACTTTTACCTGAATCAGCTGTGTGGGGGTTTTTCTTTTAATTTTATTTTTTTTTCTCTTCTCCTTAGAGATTCCAGTTTGGAGCAAGGTCTTGCTGTGCCAAAGCTTGTAGGGATACAGGACTTAACAAGAAGTTCCACAGTGAAGCAGGGAAGGGCATGTCATCTGAAGAATCCCATCTCAAAAGTCTCCCCAGACATTACAATTCTTCACAGAAGATTTCCAATACACACTTAAATATGCTTTTGTCAGTGAAGCACATGTTCTTTTTGAAGGGGGGCAACATTTGTAATTTCAGTTTCACCAAAGATTGCACACCACAGGTTGAACTTGCCAATGTGTATCATCCATGAATGTAAAATGTCAGTCTACAAATTACCAATCTCTTCCTGAAGTGCTATGGTCTGTGAGCAGACAGGGTTTTGCTTTTTAAACAAGAAGCAAGTAAGTGAGATGCTGTTGTAGCAAGATAATTGCTAAAACCAAACCGCATGGCTGTGATTGCAGGAGCTGTTGTGATAAATACAGGTAAAAATTGCAAGTCTGAAAATAAAAATGCATTTATTCAAGAGCTTTCCATGGCCACAATGTAATTGAAAAGGATGCTGAGATCTCATTACTGCTGAAAAGGTCTCCTCACTATGTGGAAATGTGGACATAAAGCAATAGAGGAGAGCTGAGCATTGCAAACATTGACCTGCTTCCTTCGACTCTTGATTCGTCTGGGGATGAGGAAGATTTGCACACCCATCTGCAATCCCTTGTAAATATTGACTGCTAGGGAGCAATGCCATGCTGCCAGCTCACAGTGTCCCTGCCAGATTGTGGCACTACAGATAATGGTTGCCCTGCTCATGGAAAGTTTCATCACTCATTTAAGGAGTTTCAGATACTTTAGGCTCAACTCATTTGCCCAAACCAAGGTATCTAGGACCATCTGAGACACCCTGGGCATGCTTCTGGTCCCTCAGCTGCCAGGTTAGCTGTTGGCTGGGTGTCCCTTGTCATATCCTCCAGTTACCATGTGGATACTTAGGAAATCTCTAGCTGCACAAGCTGCTTTTGTCCAGGACACTAAATTATGCCCTTGGTGTGTCTGTGTCTGAGGGCACAGCTACCACACAATGATAGAGCCATGGGCAGTCAGACACTCACCTGACAAACACTCCAAGAAAATTAGAAGCATTGTGGAAAACTTTATTGCAGTACCATCTTGGAGGAAGCACCCCAAAATCTAAGGGAATTCTGGACAAGTGGTGCTCAACCTCATGACAGTGGTAAATACTTAAGGCATTCCTTTAAAGATTTTGGAAGCTGCAGTGTTGTGCAAAATGAGATTTGATCCTTCAGTCAGAAGCTTGTGCTTGACAGGTCCCACTGAAAGAGCAGAAAGCTGAAAACAAAAGCTAAAGGAAAAACCATCAGCTTCCCCAGCAGGGAAGACAGCACTGTGAGCACAGCTAGAAGCTTGCAGGAGGGAGACTGGGATGAAGAGGTGTGAGCATGTTCAGGAAAGTGCAAGGCCTTGTCTGACATTCCCATGCTCCTCCTGAAGGTCTGTGGAGCTCTCAGACCAACACCCTACCCTGCAACCTGTGAAAAGTGCAGAGTTAAAGCTTTCTAAGTTTGCAAGTGAGAGGTGGGATTAGAAACCGATAACCGGCCTCAGCCCAGAGCTGCTGCTTGTGTGGGAGGGTGGGTACAGAGAGAGGGGGACACTTTTGGTTCTAATGCCAAGAAACATGCCAAAGCTCTTTGTCCTGTGTCTAGAGCCCAGAAAGTGCTGGAAGAGCAAGGAGGACAGGCTGCACTTATGGTGTGGCTCTCCCTGGGCTGCTGTAGAGCTGCCCCTTGGGATGGATGGCTGGAAAAGAAATCATGACTGAGAGAGTGGCATTAGCCTTGAAATAATTCCTTAGGACTTGTATCCTTTCCTGCTTTCAGGAAATGCCTGTGAAGCATGCACACCAATAACAGTTCCATTTTTCTGGGAAGTGCTTGGAATTCCAGCTGCAAGCACCAGCAAACAGCGCTGGGGTCCATGAGCCATTTTCCCTCTGCCTCAGAATCCTGGCTGAAGTCCTGGATTCGTGTGCCTGCCCACGGAGGGGCCAGGGGAGTGGCAGGTCACCTCAGGCGCTGGCTGCTGCCCTGAATGTGGGCACAGCAGCTGTGATGGCACCAGTTACCCACCAGCATGGGCAGCCTGAGTGTGGCCACAGCACTTGTGACACAAGCCAGCCTGCTGCTCCTGTTACCTGAGCTCTTGGGTCACTTGCACAGCATTTTGAGCCCAGACACACATAGGCAGCACTTGGATAATAGTTGGGAATAAACAGGCATGGGCTCAGCTGAAGTCTTGTTCTATTGCTCTTCCAGTTACTTTACAGAGAAATCTTAATAGCTGATGTAATAAAACTGATGGCCAAAAGAAGTTTGACTTAGGGCAAAGAGAAATTAGGAGGAAACATGGAATTTCCCCACTGGAGCAGCTGACAGCCAACTTGTGATGATACCATTTACTAACAATAGTGCTAAGGGTAGTGACCTATTTTTCCAAATCTTACACCTTTCCCCCGTTCCTACTCCCTCTTTCTGTTCAAAAAGATGTTTTCCTGCTGCATGTAGGTTCAAAACCTCTCAGAACTTGCTGGGCATGTTTTTTGTTAAGTGCCAGGTGGTGAAATAAAAAAAGACAAGCACAGAGAGACTTTTTGTTACTGTGATTAATTTTCACATTCTTACAACTCCTGATCCCGGCTGCATCCTGATGTGGAAGATTCAGCATTTAAATAGCATTCAGGGGTTACTATTGATCAGGGGGTTGTGGGGGAGTGCATTTATTCCTCCTGGATTACTCCTTCTCCTGCTATGTAATTATTTGTTTCCACTTGTAGTGGTTTTTGTTATTTAGTGTTTAAAAGTAGTTTAATTAATCTCTTCTGTTGTTGTTGTTTTGAAAATGTGACAGACACTCCTGAGATAGATAACGGATTGATAAAGAACACTTGAGGGGACCCTGGAGTGCTCATCATTTGCTAGGTAGGGTATGTTAAACATAATACTGGTAAGATCAAGCCCTCCAGGACAAAAAATGAAAGAGGCATTTAATTGGAACACTTAGCAATCACAAAACCAAGACAGAGGTTAAATTGTTTTGAGCAAGAGAAATTAATACATTAAAGGTTACATTTCCAACTGTGAGGCTGCAGAGCCAGGCTCTTATGCAGTGTCAGAATTACATAAGGCAGAAGAAATGGCTCTGAAATGATTGTGGAATCATTAACAAAAGCCAAGGCAGAGTAAGACATTTCCCAGCAGGAGGGTGTGAAGAAGAATAAAGACATGGAGAGAGCTCATTAAGAATGAATTGCAGACCATAAACATTTGAAACCACTAAGTGTGGAGTTCTATCTGTTATCTAATGACTCAGAAATTATAAAACTAGCAATGACTTTCAGAAAAGGAGTTGACTTTGCAGGAGGTTGTTTGCCATTATGAAAAAAAGGTAATTTTTTTTTCTAGTTGGGGAAAAAAAATAAAAATCCTTCATCTTTGTAAATCAGCACAATTTAAACAACTTCAGCTATACCCCAGAGAGATTTCCTTCTGTATAATTACACATTGTCTCAGATTTAGTAACAAGGATGTTGAAATGGAGGAACTGCATAGAGGATGAAGGAAGAGACAAGTGGTTCATTTCTTACTGTCTGACTGCAAATGATTAACCTCTTCATCTTTGAAAAGATCTAGCAAGTGCTGAGAACTCCCTAATTAGTAGGAATTTAATTTTCCTCATTTTGATTAAGGTCTAGACCAGTCTTTTTCTGATAAACAAATGATAGTCAAAGAAACAAGGATGAATCTAATATGCTGACCAAACTCTGTTTGGTTTATATGATGCAGCCTCAGCAGATGTACGCATAACACAGAAGGTGGCAGATTATCTGGCACAAGACACTAATTTTTTAATAAAAAAAGTAAGACCCAACCACTGCACCAAGCTTCCTAGGCATTCTTCCAGTCTTCCCAAATGTGTTTGTTTTCTTTTTGTTGGATTTATACTGAAGAGGTTTCCAATCTCAGCATCCTGTGGGATGAGTTGAGGGAGGAATAGGTGAAGGAACAGATGAGCAGGTTCAAAAAGTTGCATGGAAGAAATGCCCATGGGGGAAAAGAAGTTGGAGGTTTGGGAGAAGAACTATGAGGAAAATGACCACTACAGGTTGCTAACAGATTATGGAAAAGTTACAAAAGCAGATCAGCTTGGTCTACCCTAAATTCTTTTTGTTTTTAGTTCTCTGCTGATAAGAAAATCTTGCACTGTCCTAAAAAACCCCTTTTTACTATCTTTAATCATTCTCTGTTTTATCAAGGTAAAATCTTAACAAATTGCCCCTCCATTTAAATTGAAAAAAAAGAAAAATTCCTGAGGAACACACATTCATCCACAAATTCATCATAAGTTCATGAGTGTCATGGTTTACCTATATTTGCATTTTCAGGCAAATAAAACTGGCAAGCCAAAGTGCTATCCCATTCTGGTGTGAAAATGTAGAATGACAGCCTCTGAGAGAAGGCAGGCAGCAAGGTGGGATGACTGCAGAAAGGTCAGTGGCAGAATTAGCTTTCCTACAGTAGGAACAAAAACTTCTCATTTCAGATGGGTGCAGAGCTGGTTAAAAGCATGCAAGGTCCATTTAATGGATCCAGCTTATAAAACCAGCTGCTTCTTTCTGGCCAGCATTTATTTTGATGGTTGAATGACTTATGATTCCAATTAAAAGCAGTTAGATGTCTAAGTTGGAGACTATGTCTGTGCAAAATATCTCTCCTTTGTTGACTTTCAGTTGCAGTTTAAAAGTACACACATCTAAACAGGAATAGAAGCTACAAATAATTTAGGTGAGCTGAATTTATCTAAATTTGCTGGTTGGACAAGCTGGGCTTTGCTCTCTCCTGTGAGAGGGAAGCTGACCCACCATTGCTGGTGCCTTCAAGTGCAAATGGGCTCAAAGCTGGAGGTGACATTGAGGTGTCAGTCGCAGCCCTGCTGTGTACTGGCCCAAATAGAAAACACCCTGTCTACAGCAAGGACCTGGCCTGGGGATTCTGCTGCCAGAGAGAGTGTTCCCTGTGCCATCCCAAAGCCACTCACGTGGGGAAATGTCAGTAGATATTTTTCTGCTCCTAATACTTTGCTCCCCTTGGCAAGTACCACATCCACCTGTGTCATTAGAGAGACAGACCCTCTTGCAGTGACAGGGAAAAAAGGGGGGAAAAAAAGGCAGGGAGGAATTTTATTAGCTTAAAATAGAGGCAAATGTTGTGGGACAAATTCAGTCCCTTCCGAAAGGAATGCTCTCCTGTTGTTTCCAGGAGACATGCAAATTAAAATCAACAGTCCTGGACATGACTGGGACATACTGAGGCAAGGTGCATGAGTACAATGGCAACAAAAGCATATGTCCTTTCTGGCATTGTCCGTCAGCATGAAATATTCCTGAAGAAGTATTCAAAAAACTGTGTGTTGTAGGGATCTCTGCTAAGATCACCAAGTTCAGCTTGTCATTCAGACTTCAGAGGGGAGCTCATTTGTGAATGGAGGAGGAAAAGATCTGGAATTCATAAGAATGGGAGGGGGAAAAAAAAAACCCAAACGACCCTGAAATTTCTTTAATAAATAACCAGGATGGAACAGCTCCAGCAGGCAGACCAGAAGTGACAGTCAAATGTAACATATCACTCAGGACACCATCAGGCATTTCTCTCCTGCTGCTATTTGAGTATCTCTGGATGCTGCAGGAAGAGGTTTATTGTGGTGCAGATTTGCTGCAGAGTGTGCAGCATGCTGCAATAACAGAGATATTTCCAATGGTCTTTGCTGCAATACCATGTACTGTATGTACTTAGCTGAAATCAATGGGACATGTAAATGAGAATAGGCGGAATCCCTTCCACGGCAAGGAACAAAGCATCTGTGCTATCCTAAACAAATAAAAGGATCAGCTCTTGCAGGATGCACAAAGAGCTGTGACCGCACTGTTCCATGAGGGGTCTGTTGGGAAGTTGAATGTATGTAATTTCCTAGAGGTTTGGGCAGGGCAAGGGGAACCTAACACAAAGCAAGCAAGATCTTTGCAGTGAATATTAGGTAAAGGCATAAAACAGAGGTTTGATGAAAACGCCTCTGATAGGAAAGGAAAATCTTTAATGGGAGGGAAAAAAAAGAAAGGTTGCATATATATAACTACTGAATAAACAAATTATATGTCGAGTCTAAATGATTAATTGCCCTGAAGAAATATATGGAACAGGCCAAACTGGAAAGAGAAGAAAGAGCATATTTCAAGGACAAGACAAAATCAGACCCTGGTTTTCAGAAATCAGAACCATGGTTTTCAGAAATCCCCCCCCTTGAAATAAATGTCCTTCTAAACATCCATATGCCCCTGACTTAACAAAATTCAAATAATAAAATAAAGCAAAGTCCAGTTACTTAAGGGAGAGATGAGAGTATAGAAGAGGGAGGGAGGAAGAAATACACCAGATAAAGAGGAAATATACAGTGTAATATTTCATCTGCTGATATACCACAGTGAAACATAAACTAATCCTCATTCATATGGGAATATTCACTCAGAATTTACTTGTGGCTTTGGTACTTTTTCTTGACTGGTTAGGTTCCAGGTCTTCTGGAAGACCTGGAAAATTTGAAAACACAAATGTAGATAAGAATTAAGTGTATCAATTCACTATTGAGTTGCCAGTTCCTCTCTCTCCTATAAAAAAACCCCACACCTTGCACATTGCATCCCTTTGTGCATGTATATAATAAAATAAATATGTTTAATGTAGTGCTACAGCTAGGGGTCATATGGATATACTTATGTACATTCACACACAATACCCATTGCTCAGTTAAGTACAAGGGAAAAAAAAAAAGATTTTCTTTTGAAGACCAAAAGTCAGACCCAAGGTAACAAAAGTAAAGCGTAATTTACCCTGTAGTTAAAAACCAAAGGAGTCTTTTTACTAGGGGGCTGCTGGTTCTATTCATGCCATTCCAGAAGAATATAAAAGAGACGCTTTGGGATTTTGAAGTAAAAATTCACAACAGTATGTCTTTACTTTTTTTTTTCCCTTCAACCAAGACATCTTTTGCCGGAGTCCTTTATCTAGAGCTTTGTATACATATTTTTAATCCTATACAAAAATGATAGGATGTCAAGAAGGATCTATAATAACACCATTTTTTTTATTTCACTTCAAAGACTTGGCAATTTCTGATCCATGTGACATTCACACTCCTTCAGGGTCAAACAACATCTTGCAGCCTTCATAAAATGATTAAATATTTTAAACAGCTCCTGCTTATACCTCCATCGCCCCTCGAGACTGATACTGTTATCGTTTTTGTCAAAGCCAGTTTCCATCCGCATTTGTCATTCCTGCTTGCATTTATGAGTTATCAATCGCCACGTCAAAATGCAAAATAACTGATGTTCTCTGGGCGGGATTGGATGGTCTATCTGGGGCTTTTAATCAATGCTGATTTTTATTTTCCATACCCATACATAAATCTTTACCATTCTGGGCCACATATAATGCGTTTGTACAAAACGCAGTGACAGAAGCAGTAGTTATATTATCAAACATTATACCTCGGGGCTAACTGAGTATCAAGGGCTTTCAAAAGGGAACATTGGGAATTACTGTGCAGGAGAGATGGCTGCAGGAGAGAATATAAGGGATTGGTTGTTGCCATTTATAAATCAACATCATGCAAGCTAATCCTTCTCACTTAAATGCAGCCCAAATACTTTTCCTGATACTCTGAAACTCAGCCCTATCTATTTTTTTTAAAGCTTGCATAATGCACACGAACAATGGTTATATGCATTTTCTTATTTCTTGAACTTTTCCCTGGGGATGTATATAGAAACCATGCTGCCGTGTTGTTTTTTCTCCCCAGGGCCTACAAACCAGTAAATATCCTCTTTTTAATCATACCTGAATTATTAGAACTCTTTCCGCCCCCATTTTTTTTTTTTGTCTGAGCCACTATAATAAAAGGAAATGTGTTTCATTCATTAAAAAGGGTATCAATGAAGATTGCAGTCAGCTATAGGAATGGCTCATCACCCATTCAAAGCAGGCTCCAAGGGCCAGGGCAGGCAGAGTTTGGAGTCAGGATTGCAGAGGAGCTGAGTGCTGGGCTCCCTGGGAAAACCAGGCACCACTACAACAGAGCAAAGGTGAGGGGAAATATTCTGCCTCCTTTGTAGGGAAACCTGTGTGTGCTGCATGGTGCAGATCCTTGCCAACTGGAATTCCTTTCTAGCTGGAAAGTTGTCCATATTGCTAATGGCAATAATATTATTACCAGCGTTGATCTAAACTGTTTGGGACTCCCCTGAATGAGACACATTTTCAGGCTCGAGGGGGGAAAGTTGCAAGGAGTAGTCATGCCTGTGAAGTTCTTCCTTCCTGCTTTCAGTGCTGGTAAGGCTGAACTGAACCCTTGATAACATCTTTGAGATAAGGGGCTGTAAGTGGTGAGCAGTCTCTTTTCCTCTTCTTTTGTAACTAAGCTTTCTGCCATGGGACCAAAACCTTTTTATCAATTTTCAGCACAACATTTTTCTGAATAATCCACTTCTATTATATGGTTTTCCCTATTGTGTACATAGGCTTAAAGAAAACATGTTTATAAGCCTTTTTTACTGAACTGCTAAAGGACATTCACTCTGGGCATCTCCTGCAGGAAGGTTACCAAAAATTCTCTCTATTACAGACTAATACGTTTTATTCTTCATTAACTAGGACAAACAGGAGAGTCTTTGAATTGCAGCCGTACTATCTCAGGGGTCACCCTATTTTATGTTTGTGACAAACTACAGTGTTTGCACTATGGCAAAGTAACCTTGATCGTACATTCCTGCTCTGTGTCAGGGTCAAAGCGTAATGCAAAAATTAGGTTAAGAGGACTAGAAGAAAGGTCTCTGACAGCCTTTTGGGAGCCCAGCATTACCAACCACCATTTCCCAATGTCTGTAAAAGTCTTCTAGGAAAAATAACATAGACGATACTGTACCATATTGAAGCATAAGAGGCACCAAGGGCCAAAGTTTATTCTGTTAATTTTTCTGAATATCTATGCCAAACCATTGAGGTACCTATATGCAAATCCTAGCCGCAAAGTGTTAAAATTGCCCTCGTTTTGCTCTTCAATTATGGGTGAAGTATTACCATCCTTAATCCCCTAGTTGCCTTCAGAGCTGATGCAAACTCACTTCTCTGGATGCTGGAGTTAGAAGATCCTGTGTTGAGTGTGGAGAGCACTCCCATCATCTCTGGGAGTCACATTGGAAATGCTGAACTGAAAAGGTAACAACAACCAAAAACCTTGTACCTGCAAATTGGTCTGCAGCCACAAACATCTCTCTGAGGGTTTGGACATAAGAAAGCTAAACCAAGGACTAAAACATAGTTTGAAGACTAATAGTTTATATAGCCACTTGTTGTACAATAATTAATTACATATGGTGTTTTAATTCAGAGAGGAGAGGTTATCTTTTCTCTAAGCTTCAAGAGGAACCCTTACTGGTACCATCCTTCAATCTTAATGAACCAAACTTCCTCTGATAATGATACAACATTCACTACCTCAGCCAAGTTTTAGACCCTCATATAGCAAAGTACTAGAATGGTGGCCTACCTGCCTTGAAGGATGAACAAATAGCTCTCCTACAGCACCAATGCATTTTTTACCTCATACTAGTTAGCTTGAAGCTGACTTCAGACATAATAGTGCTCATATTGGCATGATTGATGGGAATTTTGGTCAATACATTTCCAAAGCAGGACCCAAAGACCACCCTTGATGAGAATGTGGAAAGACTTGTGTAAAACTTAATGAGGTCCAGTCTGGAGGAAGTAGCCTTGCTGATCTTGTGATGTGCATAGGGACAGAGTTATGACAGCCTCTTATCTTCATATCTGCTCTATAGGTAAGGCTCAGATTAGATATCAGGAAAAAAAATCACTGAAAGAGTGGTCAGGCCTTGGAATAACTTGATCAGGGAGATAGTGGAGTCACTATCTCTGGAAGTGTTAAGAGGTGTCTGGCTGCTGCACATGGTGAAATGATTTAAGGGTGATTATGGTGGTGCTGGGTTGATGGTTAGACAAAATGATCTTGAAGGTATCTTCCAATGTTTATGATTCTGAGATTCTATATGTCAGTGTGCAGAGTGTTTTCTGTATGTTACCCAGGAGATCTGGAGCCCCAAGAGGTTTTTTGATGATGGCTGTCCTTGGTAAACTCTCTGTCTGGTGGATCTGCAGCTATAATAATTTCCTGCGTCTGTTCCAGATCAAAGTTCCCTTCCAAGGCTGTTGGTCATCCAAGAACTAGAAGATGCAATTTCAGGCCTGGGCTTTCCTCTTTCTATGGCAGCAACAGAGCTCTGCTTGATCACCAGGAGTGTCATGTCAGCAGAAATCTCTGCTTTTGCAGGTGGTAAGAAGTGAGGCATTCTGCCTAGAGTGTGTCCAGTGGTGCATCTGAAACTGTTCTACAGGTGATAGGGAATCCAGGGGATAGTCCTTCCCCAAGGAATGTGTGCAGAGGACTGTGGGTTTGGGCTGGTTGTGAGCTTTCCACTTGACATCTACCTTTACCCATTATATGGCCTTGTCTGTGTCATCCAGCTTCTCTCCAGCTCTGTGTTGTAAGTGACTGAAAGGAAACAAGCACACTTATAACTCAAATCCAGCGCCTCAAATAATTCTGAATAGGACACTGACTCATGTAGCCTTGCTGAAGTCAATGGGGTAATTTGTATAGTATGAATAATTTGGCGTGAATAAAAATACAGGAATAAAGCCTCTATTTTGCTTGGATTCCTGGTGATGAGGCTTGTTTGACCTGAGCAGTCAGCCCTGATTTTTAATTCAAGTTTAGACTCTGCAGATGTAGTTAAATTCTCTTGGTTCTCCTGTTTCTGCTGATGGTTGGGATCATCAATATTTTGGATCTCATTCAGTTTGTAATGTATTTTATCTGGCAGCTGTGTCTCCTGCACTCTTCTCTGGCTTGCTTGGATGAGTGGGTGGTTCTCTGACTCTTGGCATGCATTGATTTTTTTTTTAAACTTCTCCTTTTGGCGTCCCATCCTCTGCAGTGGAAGTCACATTAAATTCACTTTAAATAGCTTCTCTCAGTTTTGGCCTTCAAAAAAGATGGATTATTCTGAATAGTTTTAGTAATGAAGAGCATTTTCTTTCCCATAGGATTCTGAGTAGCAAATTTCCATGTGTGTCAGAGACCAACAATGTTGCTGGGCTTCTGGGACCCTTTGGAAAATAAAGACAAAGATCTCACTAATCACCTTTATATCTGTCTGTGGAACTTGCTGTTGAGTCACTAATCAGCAGATGTTACTTAATGCTCAGAGCTTGCTGTTTTAATAGTTAAAAGTAGTGTCCAGTGGAAAAATAATGTGAAGCTTCCCCTCCTATCTCTCCTTCTGCCAGATTAATCTACCTCAGTGGGAACTATCTACAGGTGGAGTCAACTTTATTTTTTACAAGTATATGGTTTGTGGGTGCCGAAAGCATGAAGGGTTAAACAAAAGATCTTTTCTTTCATTATCACTGCTCAAATTAAATATGAACATAAACTTTCCAGAATTTGTCAGTCCATCCATCTTGAGGAAAATATGCCAGCACCACTAAATGTGCATGGTTCCTACAGGCTCCTACCAGGACAAAAATAAATTGACCTTCAGTCATGTTCTTTGCAGTGCCAAGTCAGAATTTTCTTCCCCACTTTGGCCACTCCTAAAATGATGAGTGTCAAAACTTCCAGGAAGTCTTTTCAGAAGGAACCAAGATTTCACAAAAATATTCTTTGCTCATGCTTCTGACTTAAACAGTAATAAAGATGCTCTACCCTAAGTCTTTGAGGCATAGGAAATCTATAAGTAAGTAGAATGAGAGAGAGGTTTACTGCTTTAAAATGAAGCAAAGAATCTCATTGCTAGATTATCAGTAATTTGAAATTTTGCTAAAATGTGTAAAATGACAAGGTTTGTCTTTAGCAAAGAAAATGATCCACCTTTGGTCATTGAGCAGTGGCTAGAAATATAGGCATGCTATCAATATCTAATCTGTATAGCTGCTCTTGTTAGAGCATATAGTGCTTAAAGCACTTTGTTTTCTGGTCCCACTCGCTCCTGCAGTTAAGTTCTTGTGGTGTGAAAACCTCACAGATTTTAAGGTGCACTCCTTAAAGGCCAGCCCTCTGTCTGCACCCAGCACCCTCCATCCTGCCTGATGCCTCCTCACAGGCATCAGGAGGCATGGGGTGGGGCTCCTGAAGGGTGGGGACCTTCACTGTGTTTCAGCAGTGCCTCCCTGAGAGAGCAAGGTGAGTTACTCCAGGTCTCATCCCTCTGTGCAGAACCTGCCCACACTGTGCCGCACCCCTGGCGCTTTCCCACAGGCAGAGCTCTGCTGCTTGCAGGGTGTTTGACATTGTCAGGTTCGTGAAAAAAATTAGCAAACCTCACATCTTATCCATTTGGAAAGAATAACAGAGTCAACAGAGTCTCCAGAGATTACACCATGGCCAGAATAATGGTTCTGTATTCAGCCTTTTGGGACTTCTCAGTTCCATAATGAGACAAAGGACAGTTACATGGCCTCAGCAGCCAAGGCAGGGTCTCATGATTCCTTCTGCTATGTGACTGAAAGGAGGGGCATGAATAAGCCACTAACTCTACACTTCATGAGTCTTAGTGGGATAGGGAAAGAGAAGCCTGGTACTGACTTGATTCTCTGAAGAAGTCTTGGCTTAACTGCTTTATTTGTTTAAATTTAAAATATCAAATACTTACAAAATAAGACTGGTAACACAACTAAAAATATCTGCTATATACCAGAATATGAAAGACATTTTCTGGATTGAGAGATGTAACTATGAATTGTGGGGTAGATTGACTTCTGTCTTTCCTTTTAATTATTTCCTCCCACAAATCACTCATTTAGCCTAAAAATAGCTATTAATTTGCTATCAAAATAGGAGGCTTGTAAGCTGGTTGATTCAAATAAATGACAAACATGTGATTTCCCTAAGCTTAATCCATAAAAGTAAGATCAGAATTGAAGTGAAATTCAGGTCTCTAGGAAAAAATCCTTTTCTTTTCAGTGGGCTCAGGACAGCATATCTTGATGCATATCCTTCAGTGAGATGCAATGTCATAGCATCATTAATTTTTGTTGCTCTAAAAAAAATCATCATTTAATGTTAAGATCCAAAGTGTCTGAAAGCAAACTAGCATAAGACAGATCTGAGTGCTGGAGAGTTAAAACATGGGTGATCATTTTGAAAACACCTCCTTTGCAGGAGAAAGGGTTGCCAACATCACATTCCTGAGCAGAATTTACTGTGGAAATACTGGCAATGTGTAATATGTGACAATTACAGTTAATTTTACTTGAGACTGTCAGAATCGGCACCTGGAAAGTCACAAGGACCTTACCAGTGTTTAAGTGAAGAAATACATTGTTGTTAAAAACCAAGGTCCAAACATCTTAAAACTTTAAATATGAAAAATGGAGAGCATAAAAAAGCAATATGGGAGAACTGCAGAGAGGAGGAAGAGGCTGTGGGAGCAGTCTGTGGACAGGACTAAGGTAAGGTGAAATAAGCCTGATAAATGTGGAAGTGTCAATAACAAGTAAACAGAGGATAGCCTGGTATGTCTATATATGTGTATGCGTTGGAGGATTTTAAAAAGATCCAAGTGAATGCAGAAGCTTGGTAAATCCAGTAACTTTTGGTCACATGCTTTACAACTCTGAATCTGAGCTAGGCACAGATACTGTTACAGACCTCTGAAAGTCTGACTACCGGGAAATACTGATGGCTCTGTTTCACGGTTCTAGGAGCATCTCTAAATGGCACATAGTCAACAGAAAAACTCAGCAGTTTCTGAACAGTTTGTGTTCCTAGACTTCCCTTCTGAACGTATACATTTTTTCTTTATCTGCAGAAAGAACATGACCAAGTCCAACCCAAAGTTTCTCCGCAACACAGCAGACAGAAACCCTTTTTTTTTCCTGTAATGAATGAAGAGGTAAGTATGATTTTTAACCTTATTATAATTAGGGGAGTTTTGTGTCTCTGTTGAGAACCATCCCCTTCCAGCTTTAAGTGTGGGGGGCAGGGGGAAGCAGCCAACTGCGTTTGGGCACCGGAGTGATAGGAGCAATGAGACATTTAAAATAAAATAAAAACCCTGTGTTATGACAAGTGACTAAAACCCACAAATGAATGCAGAAGTCTGCTATTTAATGTAGTGTATGCTGATATTTAAGCAGGTTTATATCTGTCAAACAAGCCTCTTTTCTAAGACTGGCACAGACTGTTCTGCGTTTGGTTTCCAGAATCAGCAAATTACATTGGCAGAACAAAGCTGTCATATTTGGTGGTATTTTGTTACATCCATTATCTCACTTAAGTTTAGACATCTCTTAGCAAAATCAGATCCCACTTAAAGACTGCCTTATTTTGCAACATTAAACAAAATGACAGGCTGCTTAAAAAAAAAAAAGTTCATTAGCAAGCAATGAGTTGGTGGAAAAACTGCACGGCTGCTTCAGATATGAAGAATGAAAGCATGAAATGCTGTAACCTTTCCACTGCGGGCCAAGAGCATACATCAAGACTGTATTTGACTAAACAAGGGTATTAAATGGCTTCAATAAACAGAATTAAATGGAATGAAAAAAACTGAGGATACTTTGGGTTTGATTAAGGAGGTGTTACCTAAAGACCTGCTTGGAAGGGGTGGTACCATGCACCACTTATGTCTCAGTAGTAACACAAATGGGTCAGTCATAAATAGTGACATTAGAAAGTCTTTGCCAGCCAGAAGACAGTAGGTATACAGCAAAACTGTCTGCAGAGCACACCCCTGCATACCCCTGCACACCCCTGTCTTTGAAAAGGGAGGTTATGGAATGATGTGTAGTGTTTCTTCTTGGTTTTATTTTTCTGAGCCTGCTGAGGGGTCAGCTTTTCCTGAAAAGTGAAATTTGGTTTTAATGCAGTCTTCAGAAGGATAAAAAGCCAACTGCTATCCTGCAATTAGAGGCTGAGGGTAATGTTGGTGAGTTGCCAAACTCTGGTTCATGTACAGACCAGGGTGATAGAGTCATTTGGCTTTTAAATAGCTTCCCATTTCCTTGCCATCTTCTTGCTTATGTCCTTGTAATAGCAGACATGTCCTGGTCTGGCAACTGGGGATAAGGCACCTACCACAGAGGGGAAGGGACCAGAATCAAGAACACCTTTCTGAGCTGGAGCTGTCACAAATACCTCTCTCCTCAGCTGCATTGCAGACATCCTGGCTGTAATAACCCTGGCTGTAATAAGTGGTCTGTAGAGCAGCTGAGGAAACATGGGATTCATCACGGGGGTAGAAGCCATACTGTGCTCCCAGGGGAAGGTACTACCAAATTCAGGAGTTCTGCAAGACAAACACAACCAAGGGCCTTTGCCAGGACATGTCTATGTGCAGATAAATGCTTCCTTCCATGGCACCTAACACTGAGGGAAGCAGGAGTCTGAGCATAGATAGTTTTATTTTGGTCACTTAATCAGAGTTTTTAATCTCTCAAGATAAGAAGTCTTTGAAAAAATTTACTAGGTGCTCAAAAAAGGTTAATTTCTATGTTCTTCTATTGTTTGCACCCTAAATAGTACCAAGAGATGCAGTGGTATTATGGACCCATAATTACAGGGTTTGGGGGACGACCTGTCTTTTCTGGTGTTTTGAATTCAGTTCATCTGCAATAACACAGATGAGAAAAGAACTTTCTACCATTTTATCAAAATTCACACTTGGGATGTTGTCTGAAAAAGTGAGACTTGTGATTACCTATGAGTATCACAGGGCTCCCTCTGTTGCCCCATTCACATGCATATAGACAGTTCATGTCTACTGAGGTGACCAGATTTTCTGGTCTGACTAAGACTGTTTTAGACCTGACTAAAACAATTAATAAAGATAATTCAAAGTTTTGAACTGAGCACATTACAAAAACCATGCTTGTGTGTGTGCATGTTTATGCACACACATGTTTATTAAGGGGGGCAGGAGAGAGAAGTTGCTTTTTTCAGAAAGTGAATAATGCCATCGTTGATTTAATTAGTAAATTCTAGATGTGCTGACAAAGGAAATTTTCTTGGGAGATGCACTGTGTTGTGTCAGTGGTCTAAATGAATAGGCTGAGCTGAGTTCGTGGTAATAACAGATGAACAACACAACTCACCAAACCTCAAACAGTGCATAAATCAATTTGCTGGGAATTAACCACTTGCTTTAAAATTAGGGGTTACTTGACAGGGTTTCAGTGATTAGGTTGTCAGGGACCTGTATTTCTAGCTGGGATTTATCTTTCATGATATAAGTACATCCCCTTACAGGCAACCGAGTGACTAGGGGTAGCAATCCAATGCACCAGGCTAGTTAGGCAGCACGGCTTTATTCTTTGTAAGTACCAGGACGCATTTGGAGGTGGACAAAGGAGGGCAGAACAGGGACACTTATCAAAAAGAAAATGTGCTGGCTTTGTGAACTACTAATAATGCCCAGGATATTAGTAGGAGAACTGTGAATGAGGGGAAGCATTTCAGAATCCCTGCGCATCACATGGCCCTTCTGTGCAATAAGGAGCTTAACAGTTTGTTAAATGAGATGCCGAAAAATGTTCAATTATACAGAGAAATTAATGAAAAGCAGTAAGCCATTTGGAGGTCACTTCATCTTCTGAAAGTTGAACATTCGTGTAGTACACACAGCCAGGGCCACCATTTTTATGATTAAACTTATATTCCCATATACTTCAAACAATGGCAGATGGCAGACAGAGCAGTGAGATTAGGTACATATGGTAAAAGTGGGGGCAGGGGGGGAGGTATGGAACAGATGAAGCGAAGGATCACAGGCTCTGATGGACAAATCAGAATGCAAAAGATCAAAAAAACCTTCATAGAAATTGGCCCAGGAAATACCAGGTGTCATCTGTCAGGTCTATTTATTGCAGCATTCCTGCCTTATTTTACTTAGACTGTGGGAAATGTCCATCCCCCTCACTCTCCTTTTACTGGTGATGTCTTTCACTGCTGAGGTACACTTATTTTCAGACGGGTTTTCTGATTATTTTTCAAACATTGCAGAATGATTATCCAAGCAGTTCCAGTGGTGCATTCCAGTTAGCATGATCTCCTTTTGCATCGGTTCACAGTTTGAATCCCCCTTGTGGCAGTGGCTCCCGAGTCACCTTTTTTTTTCTATGGATCTATCTCGTGAGGGGTGCCAAAGGGAATACCATACATATATCCTCTATTCAATTTCTGATGGAATCAGGAGTCTAAAACCAGGAATAAAGTTGTAGGGTCTGCTGTTGCACTGCAGAGCCCTGGCCTTGGGGGGAAATGTGGGAAATGGAAAGATAAAAACTTCCACAGTCTGCAAAAGAAAAGCTGGCAAGCTCAAAAGCAGTTAATGCAAGGTTTTTCAAAGTAGTAGGTTGCCACTTGCTTAACATTACCAAAAATGTGGCTGGTAAACACGGGGGCCTTCTTTAGAGCTCCCTTGTCCATCCTGTCATGGAGGGAAGTGTTTTTCTTTTTCAGTTTTCTCCTTCTCTTGTCCTTCCTTTTAGTTCTCTGCTTTGCACCAAGCAAATTTGAGCATTTGAGTGCTTAGCTATGCCTTAGCATTCTTTCTTCTGCTGGAGCTTCTTGTCCCCTCCTCTGCAGCTACTTTCTCATTTTCCCTGTCCATAGCTTCTGTCTTACTGTGATGCCTTTCTCATTCCCACTCCCTTCTCACGTGCTGTATGAGTTTCTGCTTTATTTAACATTTCCTGCTGCTTCTCTTTGATCACCTTTGAGAACGCAATAATTACTTCTAGGCTTTCTGGGCCCTGGATGTTGTACATGCCTTGATCTCTCACTTCTGCCCTTTCATTTGCAGTAACTCATTCTTAGCTGAGTTGGAGGCGCTCGTTTGCAGTCAGTCATTTACCTTCATTTGAACTCAGAGTCCCAGAGCTCTCAGATCAAGCTGGCTGTGCAGGCAGCATAGGCAAACCCAAAATCATTCAGGCACTCAAACACACATATCTTCTGTGTGTTTAAACCTCCAAAATGCACCAGTGTACTCAATGACTGCCTTCCTAGTGGTGATTCCTACCTGAATCCCATGAAAAGTTCCTGAAATCCCAGCTGGAGTCTGAAATAAGTGTTCCTGTGCATACCAAAGCCTACCCAGATGAACCAATTGTTTTTCCTGCAATACTTCTCATAGCCCCTGTATAAATTTATCTTCCCATACTGAGCAGAGAGAAATCTACTGGCAGGCTGAATGAAGTAGTGGTTACTACAATGCAAGCGGTAAAATCTCCTGGTGAAGCCAGTTGGCACAATCAGGGTCATAAAATCACAACCTTTAAAATCATCCTGAGAATGGATACATTCTGTACCGCTTTCTGTCCTCGTTATGATCTCTGTCACAAGAACAAGTTATCCCTGAATTTCAGTGTCTGAGATGCTGTCTTCTCATTTTCATCAAATAATCCCTGTTCTTGTGACAAAAGATTGTAAGTAACAGGAACAAAAATGGCCCCAAATGAAGCCATTCTCATGACAAAGACTGTAATGAGAACAGAAAATGGCACAAAATCAATTCATTCTCATGACAACCTTAAGATTGTAATGAGGACAAGAAAAACAGTCTGAAATTTATCAATTCTTGTGACAACCCTGAGACAGTAATGAAAGCAGCAAATGGTATGAAATTGGTCCACTCTCATGATAGACACTGAAACAAAACCAGAAAATAGCAACACGTTTATCCATCCTTTTGACAACCCTGTGAGTGGAACAAGAACAGAAAAGGTTAGGAAAATTAACCCATTCCTGTCACAAACAATCTGATAAGTGTAATAACCAATTGTCCTTTCCAAATGGTATAATTCAGCCATTTGAGCACTGGCTTCATACTAAACTGGAGTAGTAATTAAGTTTCAGAGTCTTTGGACTCAGCTCACATTTGGTTTAGGTATAAAGTAGCATGAGTTCATAGAAACTGAAGAAGGCATGCAAGGTAGGTCCACACCCACTGGTTAGAGAAGCTTTGCCTCTCTGGGGTGCCTTTTGCCAATGCTGGTTTGATCAGCATCATTTTATTAATTCATTTGCTTCATGTTTATTCCTGGAATCCACAGACCTCAGTTACTGAAGTAAAGGGAATTTTTTAGTCCCTGCTTCCAGGGGCCTGTGAAGCACTCATCCAATGCCATCCCTCTGCAGTCATGGATGACATGTGGATGACATCACACATACTTATATAAAAATTCAACAGGGGCAAGGGCACAGGGAGACAGATTTCCCCTCAGTTTCTTTGAAGGCAGGCTTGGTTGCATATAAGAAATTGGGAGATGGCAAAGGAAAAAAAAAGTAAAGGATGTGGGTAAAAGCCTAGGGAATACAGCAATTAGTGGGTAAAAGATGATCTGGCTGAGTAACTGAGTATCTGAAAATTATCTGCAGTTGGGAAAAAAACCCCCAAAAACCAGAAAAAAGACATACAGAATTAAAATTAACAAGCAATTAAAAATCAGAAGGGTAGGGGCAGATGGGAACAGGCAAAAGTTACCACTGGGATGAGCTCAAATATAAAAGCAGGTATGTGTGCGACATGAAAGAGGAGAAAGCAGGGAGTAAGGAAAGAAAGGTGGATAGCCTGTGGATTGCCAGCTTGTGCAAACAGAAGGAAAAAGACTGATCAGGAGACTGATGCACTCTACTGCAAATGGCCACCACAGAGAAAGAAGCAATGAAGACTGCAAGCTAAAAAGCAAATCCTCACTGAATACAAGATATCTGGTTGGGGGGGATGGGGAGAGAGTTAAAAAGACCTCTGTCTCTTTTTCTGTCTTTTTCCAGCAACTCCATCTTTCTTTTTTACCTGTCGTTAACTGTGAGTGCAAATGATATCATTAAGTTATCTAGCTATCTGACTGCTCCCACTAGTCAGTGCTGGAAGGCTAAATCCTATCACTTGCACCCAGGGTTAATGCACTGGAGAGAATTGTGGGTGCCAAGTAGATTCTCGTAGAATTGGAGGCTGAGCTGAGGCCAATATAAAAAATATATCCCAAGCATTTAGCTGGCACTCTCACACCACTTGGATGACATCTGACCTTTGCTTCTGTGCACGTGTGTTTTTTGAGCTGCCCAAGCAGAGAGGAAATCATTTTGAAGTCTCCTGCTATGGAAGCCAGTATCTCCCTGAGTGGACTGACTGTCCTCTGAAAAAGTGTAAATGCTTAACCTCAGTCAAGTAGGCTCAAAGGGCAACACACTGCATTGCTGGAGGAGGAACAGAGAGGGAGAAAGTGTCAGCACGTACATATGGGAACTATTCCCTAGCTTCCTCCTGGGCTTTTGCTACCTTTTGTATTCACTCTTCAGATTTACAGTCTATTGGCACCTGGCCTTGCTACAGGAAGAGCTCCCATGCAAAGGCATGGATTTCATTATGCTTCCTTTTAAAATAAAAAAAAACCCCAAAACCAAAAAAAACCACCCCAGGTCTGCACATTATAAGAGGTCTATCTCTTTAAAAAAAAAAAATCCAAAAAGAAATCAGTTGTGAGAGTCACTGTTGCCCCAGTGCCAGCTTTATGCCTTCAACTAATGCGCATCTCCAGGAACAGTCTTTAAATGAGAAGTTACGGCTGCTTTTCTGATTGAAACAAACTAGTGTTGATTGCTGATCAGCCATCTGTAAAGGAGGGCATCTCAGGAAGGATATGAGCTAATGAAAAAATGGACCTGATTTGAAAGTGTGATGTGCTTCATGCCACAGGCCAGTCTGAGTGGCATGAGATTATATCAGTGCAAGTGAGAGGTAGATTGAGAATAAGTAACTTCTGTCTTAAAGATTAAATGGCAAATTTGCTATTAAATGTGAAAGACATAAAATGGAATTAACGCTTTGAGGGTGTTAGCTGTGGTTATACACACTCTGAAAATGGCACTTCTATCCTGTCACTTGCATTGTCAAACTGCACACTCTTCTCATTGCAGCTCAATTAATACTCATTCAGAAGTATCAATTAAAGAAATGAGAAATGAAGTGTTGACCCTTAACAGCCACCCACACATCACCCACTTCACAAGCACATTTTGTGTGGCATTACTTCTCCAAATGACCTTTGTAACTGGTAAAATAATATTGATGAAATCATTAGGTTTCTTGGTAACCAATTGATAATTTTCTTCTGGGTTGCTTGGTGCTGATAACATTACCCTTGCTGTAACTAAGAGACAAATGCTGTCACAGAACTGAATGGGGCTTGCTGGGCATTCCTGCATTTTATGCCCTGAATTTCCAAAAATTCCCAGTGCACAGCTTATAACATGAAAAAAACCCAGAACATTTAAGTTGTAAAGGTGGCCATTGCAGGGTTCTTAGGTTTTGTCTCATTATTACATTGCATCCAGATGTATGCTCTTCCTTTGTGGCATGATAGGAAGTGACAGAAGTAAAGACTCAGTATAGATTTGGATCCAAACTAGGGTGCTAAACCAAACAGCCATAATTTGGAAGGCATTTGATTTAGATTTTTTTTTTTTTTTTTTTGCTTGGGACTGAGGCCAAATACAAACTTAGCTGTGATATCTCAGTATCTCATCAATTTTGAAGCACCCCAAAATCTAACCCCCAAAGTTTTGGAGTCAAATGCACCTGTAAATGTGTCTACAGATGAACTTAAAAGGTTGAGTGGAGAATTTGATTGTATTTCTCAGATCTCTTTCTACCCCTAATTAATTATCTTTCTTTTTCTTTTGCCAACTGATGCAACCTATTCTTGAAATTCCAGCTCATTCAAATCTCTGTGATAGCTGTGGATGGAGATTACTTTTGCTATGCAACTCCCTTGCATAGCTAGATCTTTAGTCATTTGATTCTTTTTAAAATTTCCTTGAATGCTTTTGATTGTGTGGGTGTTGCTGTACATGCCAGTATGCTTTGTGTCAGTTCTTTTCACTGCTTTGCCATTTATGCTTCGTACCAATTCCTTTCATTGTTGTGTGACATTAAATATTTTCCTGCAGGTCTTAAACTCATCAAGAACATTGTTGGGCTGTTTTATTGTTATTGTTTCATGGGGTTTTATTGGTTTTTTTTTTTAATTTAGTACACATCACATGAAAAGATTGTAATCCTAGTTTGATCCTACTCAATAGCATGAAGGTCTCTTTCTGTGACTTTTGCACTGCTCATAGGCATTCAATGTTGCTGGAAGATGGTCTTGCTAAGTCTCCAGTCAAGCCTAAATTAAATGACCAATGCATATATGCTGCACTTTATCATTATTATTTGTATCACCACCAAGGAACACCGTCATAGTTTTCAAACAGTAGTGCTTGCAAGTCAAGATTTTCAAAGCTGCTTAGGGATTCAGTTACCCCACTGCCATGAAGCTCTGTGAGGCTGTTTTGAGATTCTCAAGGATGGTGTCTACCCTAGGGAGTGCATGAGAAGAACCTTATGCATGTCATGCATGCTTTCCAATGCAGTCACCTTGTGGAGAGCCCCTGCAAAGAGCTAGGCAGATGAAAATGGAAGGGCTCAACTGTGTCCTGTCAAAAGAAACCATACATTTTGCGGGCTGGACTTTCAAACTCTGCTTATTTTGGTAACACTCCCTTTTTTGGTCCAACCCATCTGAAATGGAGACCTATAGATTGCAGTGATACTAATGGCTTAAGTAAATGTTGCTAAGCATGGTCTGTAGGAAGACTCTTCTGCTAGTTGTTTGGGCCTCATGGAGTCTAAATTGTTTATGTGGTGATTTCCATACTGAGAACTGGCTTTGTTCCTTCATAGGTGCAATGGAGGAACAGAAAATTAGAAGAAACTAACAAAGGTAAACCAAAGAATTTGGAATTGGGAAAAACATATAAATAAGCCTAAGAACAATGACATCTGCATTACATTGTGGCTGAGAGCTCAAAAGAAGAGTGTCACAAAATGCCAGGCACTGTGTCTGCAACTTAATCATCACCCTAGTTCGTAATCTGCATAGCACTGTCTCTATGATGTCATTACTTTTCATTTTAGGACCCATGTCTGGATTGTTGCAAAGGACATTGTGTGCTCTGGTGATGTATCTGAGCAATGTGGTGACTGTAGGCGGACATCCTCGGTGCTGTGTTGTGGGGATGAATAGATGTCTCGTGCCTGGAATAAGGAACGCAGGAGAAGAAAACAGACATCTGTAGAGCTCTGTCAAAGGCAGGCATCGTGCAGAACTGGATGTCCAGAGGCTTCATGTCCAGAGATTTCATCTGTTGACAGGCAAGTTACTTCCATGGAAAGCCTGACTTTTTTGGGTCAGAGATCTGGTTGTTAGAGCTGCAGACTTCCCACAAACATGTGCGAGGTCAAGATGATCTCTGCTCTGAACAGAGAAAGTTATTGTGAACATGCCAAACCCTCTAAAATTCAGACTGTAAGTTTTTGAGTTGGGAATCCCAAATTAAGTGACACATTTGAGAATGTTCATATCGGTCTTTGCCTCAGTTTTTATGCATGTAAACCAGAGACAATGATTTCACATTTCCTCATAGTTGTATCATGAAGGTATAATCTTAAATGCAGCAAAAAATATAAACAACTGTTATGATGTCCCCACAAGAAGAAGGGGAGAAGAAAACAATAGTTTTGTAACCAGTGCAGAGCTGGACAGTGCATGCATGAAGCCACAAGCTGGATAAAGCTAAAATATAATACTGAAAAATAGCCCAGTTTCATAAGCCTTGTTTTCTTTAGATGAGGAAGAAAATGAAGAAAAATAAGACATAGTAATGCAATTAAGGACTGTGCTGTGGCACATAGGCAGAAAGAAGCCAAATAAAAGTTTGTTGCTTACCTTAATACTGATTCCTTATATTTTGCCCATCTTCTGGTGAACCTTAGCATTTTTTGATGTGTTCTTTATTTCTTTTTATATGTGATTACAGATACTTGCAGGTACACCTAGATACTCATACCTAATATATAATGAGATTTGTATTCTCATATGTATGCTTTTTGTAGGTGCTGAAGGGAAACTTTTCCATCTGGTGGCCAGAATAACCTGTTGGATTTAGCATCTTACTTACACTGTGTGTGTAATGACTCAAGGGCAAAATTTAGAGGCACTCATCAGAAGAAAATGACATCTGTAGAGGATGGAAAATGAAAAAATATTCTTTAGTAATTTAAAAAAGAATCTTTCTGAGCCACATTTTTTTTTGTTCCTGGAGGTACCATTGTAGAGCTCTGCATAACCACTGGTATTGGCTATTACTGGGATGAAGCAGGGAAAGCTAGGCTGATAGATAGATGTAGCTTCATTACAGACATTTTCCATAGTCACCCCTCTGAGGATGAAAGCATAAAAGAATGTGAAGGTGAAACTTAAAATGTGTATGGATGTTCCTTTTATCTAGGAAAGGACAACTAACAAAGCAGTTGGAGCACGGTATTTTCTTTGCGGGCGCTCCATCAGGTTTATAATGACACATCTTGGAATAGGAGAGTCACAGTGGACTCTCTTGCTTAAGTATCATCATCACTTATCATTTACAAAATGGAAGGCTTTCTGATCCAGTGTCGGTGCGCGTGACTCCCCCTCGGTGACTGATGGAGAACAGGCGTTCTCTAAAGCAGCTTCGGTTCGCACTTGAGCCCCTGTGCACCATGTGGCACAGGAACATGAAATAAAGCTGCAAGTTCTGTGATTCCCTCTGCCCCAAGCCTCACCCTCACCCTTGGTTTCATGGCCAGAACCACACTGCCAGCTACTGTTCTGGCAGACCAGGAATTCAGGAATTATTCAGTGATGTTAATTGATGGGCACATTGCTCCAACCGCATCTCTCCTTGGTTTTGGATTACTTCCAAACATGAACCACAAATGGATCATTTCCAGCATAAGGTTGGGTTTACTTGCATCATGGAGGGGGATAACACTATCATGAGACCTTGTACTTCTGAGGACTGTATGACTGTCTGAGGAGATGATGAAAAAATTGATTTTTCAGACTGCCCAATTTACAAATCAGGCTGGGTTTTGCCGTAGGAAGGCTTATTCAGTCTGGGGAGGAGACACCTACCTCTGATATCTTCTGCACACCATGAAAGGGCTAGGTAAAAACTATTTCCAGAACAAAGGGTCATGAATAAATGGATCGGTTTAGGGAATACACAAGTGAAATTGTCTTACTGGTAGACTATTTGAAATTTGGACTGATTGCCATAGGTGGCGTGAAAATCAAGATCTGCAGGGAGAAGACATACAGATTTAACAAAGAAGGATTTATCTCCTCTGTGTAAGGGATGAGCTCTTTATACTTACCACATTAAGAAAGGGTCATCCCCACATCTTACCCATATTACACTACTAGGTTTTGTGGATAATAGGGTGGATACTCAGCCCTTTGGGATTACTCCCTAGTTATTAAGTCACATGCTTCATGAGACACTGTTAAATGCCTGAAACTACTGGACTAGCAGGGGAACCTCTTCCTAACCCTTTAGGAGCAGGTGGCCTGCACTGAAGTATCAGTAATTTGTAGGCTACTGGCTGTTTGAGAAAGCTTTTCCCTTCTTATTCATGCACATTCACAAGATGTTTGCACCTAGATAAACTCACTGGCACTTCTGCAGTTATACAGGTCTGTTAGCGAAAGCAGGTGTCAGGGTGGGCTGAGAACTCAAAAAAAAAAAGGAAAAAGGAAAATCAGCAAAATAATTCCTGGGATAAAAGTTTAAATTTTCCTTGCTGCATCTGTAGTCTTGTTCCCTCCGCATGAGTATCATAATTAATGAATTGGTCTGTAAGATTTCTTGTAGAAATAACATTTTTAAATGCAGAGCAGCCATATCTGCCAAGAGCAGATATAAAACTTGTAAATGGGAGCATCCTACCCAGCAAAGCACCTATTAGCCAACCTGGAAGCAGAAATGAGGCCATGTGATATGTTTGCTCAGACAAAACTAGCCCAGGCAGCTACAAACTGCTGGTGAAGAAACTGCAGAACAAGAAATATTTGTATAAATTATTCATTGTGGATCATTTCGAATAATGAGCAAATCTGAGAAAATAATGACCCATTCACACATAATCCACATGGAGAAAAAAGCAGCTAAAATTGACAAAATTCTTTGTTACAAATTATTTCCTCTGCACTGGGTGTTGGCATAACAGACTCTGAAGCCTGACAGTGCCGAAATAATTAAAATATTAAAATGGCTCCATTTTAATCTTTGATCACATATCTAGATCACGTTGCAGAAATGTCATGTTTACTCATGACTCATAATGAAGAAATGTAGAAATGTCATTATTAGAAACCCTGTTTTTACTGCATCACGTATCAAAATTTGCAGGCAAACCATTACATTTCCTTCTTCATTTTGCAAGCATTTGTTTCCCAGAGGAGCTGAGGCCCACATTTTCAAAACCAGAGGACCTTCTTATACAGGAAATCTGAGCTACCAGATGGCTTTCACTTTCCTGCCACCCACCACCCAATATTTGGGATTGTTCCAAAGTCTCTGCCAGATTCCTACTTCTCCCCTCTTGCTCTAGAAGCCTGGCTCCCAATTTTATTGCACCCAGAAACTATTTATGATCAGTTTTGTAGCATAGATTGAGAAAGAAGTGATGAAAAACTTACCGCATTGCACTAGTCTTCTGTTGGTAATGAGAAAAATTTCCTTCTTCAGCCCAGT
The DNA here is from genome assembly GCF_028551555.1 of Melozone crissalis. Classification (NCBI taxonomy): domain Eukaryota; kingdom Metazoa; phylum Chordata; class Aves; order Passeriformes; family Passerellidae; genus Melozone; species Melozone crissalis. The sequence goes on from NW_026535820.1 coordinate 29,434,749, forward strand.
TTGACTGCCTTGAGGAATAGGGTAAGTGCAGCCAGTTCAACACAAGTGGGACAGAGGACCTGCTGCCATTCCTGCACTGATAGTGGTGACATCACTTTCCATTTGGAGCAGTATGGCTGAGATCAGCACGGTGAGGAGGTCAGGATGAAATGGGCCACAGCCGTTTGTCCTGAGCCCTAAATGATCAGATCCTAAGGAAGAGAAATTATCTGCTCTGCTCAAAGTCCTACTGGTCCTCAGGGTATCTTTTGATATTCAGCAAGTCTAGTAGAGTTGAAAGAGCAAAGGTATTGTTCAGAATCAGAAAGACCTAAATGAAATCACGACAACAGGAACAAAGGGGAGAAAAAAAAAAAATAAGTTACTAAAATGCTCAGGAGAAAGGAAGCAGCAGGTGTTTGCATACCAGCACATCTGTTCAGAAAATGCTCCTTTAAATCCAGATTATATATAAATTTTGAAGCCTGAAGTCTCTGAGTAATTAAAGATTTCTACTGCATTTCTTTCAGGAAAAAGCCAAAATAGACAAGGGAAGAAAATATTTTGTTTTAAAGGAAGGATAATATGAAATTCTTCCTTGCGTTTTTTCACAACTGGATTTCTGCACAAAGTGCTTCACAGTTTGGGACCATTCAGAGTGTCAATATGAAAAGCTGGAATGTGCAAAAGCATGGCCCTACAAGCACTGAGGGGATCTGATGGAAATACCACAAGCTCAGTCACTCCACTCTCATGGTTTTTGTTTTTGGATTCTTTTAATGAAGTTTACCAAGGGGCCACCCGGTGAAGAATCACCTTGTATTTCCATAGGTTCTTGAGGTAGATTTAGATTTGTTATTATTGTTATTAACAGGAACACTGGCTAGCACACCACAAGACAGTGAAAACTTCCCATTTTTATTACAGTTGGCAAAAAGAAGTTCTTTCTCACGATAATAATTCACATTAGTGCCCTGGCTGAAAAGTGAAAATTTTTGGCTTGTTATAATCTGGCAAAACATCAAGTTTTGCTACTTTTGGTTTCTGCAAGAAATTATCCTTACAGTTCCACTCAATGATAACTTGTGTCTTCTTACCAGAAAACTAGATCTGCGTCACTTGTACAAAGGTCAGTGTATTCCAGCTCTAAAACATCTCTAGGAATACAAGTCTGGAAGGGAAGAAGGTATTATACCGGATCCCATTCCATTACATTTCATTACCTCCGTCTATTCAAGGACTGATGCCATGTGAACAGTAAAACTAGTTTAGATTTTCATAGGCTCACTTTTCTTTCTTGCTCTTTTCCTTGGTTTAAACCAGTGAGCCATTGCTCATTGGACCTGCGCAACATGCCAACACATCCAGTGCTCTGCTGGTGCACTTGATGCAGTGTATAATGCTCTGCAGAGAAAAGCTCTGTAGTAATCCTCACTATTTGCTTCATAGCATGAAGGCTGCCCATGTCTCCACTCTTCTAGAGATGCATGAAAAGGAGGAGGAATGCTGAATATGGTTTTCAGATGAAATAATGTAAAATGTTTTCAACAGCCCCCAATCCTGTTTAAGCAATATATTTATTACTAGGCTTTCGTTACCATTAGAGGAGCTTTTTGAAGTAGCTGTTTCCATGAACACATTGATTCTCTGCTACTACTGACCCTGTCTGGTAACACTTTAGTTTAAATGTCCACTGCTATTTACATTAACTAATGGTTAATTACAATGGAATTCCTGGGGAAGTGCATAAGACAAGCCATGAGAACGCCAAATGAGTGCATTAATGATTGGTGCTATCACAGTGAATACCAAATGATTTCATAATGACTGGGGAGGTAATATATAATGGAAAGAATTGCTCCCTATTTGATATACTCACCACAGAACTACGACTCATTCTTGGATATCATTCAGAAACTGCAACATAGCCTGGAGGTCTTTTTCAGTCCTTCAAGAAGCTTGCACTGAAGCTCAGTCCACACCCTTGGAGAGAAAGACATGTGTTGGAATTTATTTTTTTATTGCTTATTGTTATGAGATGCTGCTATGGCCCAAAGGGCAATAGCTCATACTCAATGCTGGAGACAATCTGAGCTTTAGAACGTCACTCAGCCACTGCATTTGAGTTAATATTCAACCTAGAGTACAAGAGGAAATACTTTTACCAGAAGGGACTTGAAGAAATGTGTTTCTGGGCTCAGGTCTTTTATTAATGCAAGTTACCAAAATCTTCCTACTTTAGTCTGGGGTGATTTTTTTTGTAAGACATTTATCATCATAGCATCTGAGGACCAGGGTGACAAACTCATGCATAATATCTGTCATATGTTTCTTCTCTTCTTTAGGGGACTTTGCCCTTGCCAACTCACTATAAAATGAGCATCAGTGCTGGGAAGCAGGACAAATCTTCAGGGAGATGTGCACCTGTGTTAATAAACAATGGAGGCATCTAAGATTTGTTGACATTTGATACTGCGGAACATGTCCTTATGGCACTAAAGCCAAGATTTTTGTTTTAAATTATATAGAAGCTTTGTTTAGTTCTGGGGGAAAAAAAGTTTCCATTAAACCTGATAGAAATACAAGTTTAGAATTCTTCTAACTATCCAAGTAAAACACCAGCTTCTATTCCAGTATACTTGGAAGAATAAAGAGAGCAGGTGAGAGGCCTACAGACCTCTGCAGTCATTTACAGTCTGTTCTTTGGATGAAACTCTATGTGAAGGACCAAGTGCTGCACAGCATACCCAGGAATTCATTGCTTTAGGAGAAAGGCCAAACACTAGTAGGCACTGATAAGTGAAGTGGCCCGTAGCAGAGTCATGAGCGTCCCTGGCACTGAATATCTTGGCGGCAAAGACTATACATTTGCCAGTTTCGCATTCAAAGAGTGGATTGACAAAATAATCTGATGGGTCTCTTCCCTCTTTAATTTCTGAGATTTAAGAGGAGGAGTCTGTGTTTAGTAACCAGTGGGCTCCAGCTCCACAGGCATAAAAGCATTAAATGCAATGTTTCTGATAACTACAAATTACCCTATGACTACTGTAGCGCCCGGGACTTTCTGGCGACCCACCGTGAGAGCTAATGAAGATGCCCTTTTATAAAGCGCAGGATTCCTGGCAGTTATTTTTAATGGGTCATGCTGTGTTAGAAAATCATGCCTGCAAGATTCCCCGGAGTGGCAGTTGGGATGATATTACTTTCAATGAATCACAGCAGCCACCATAAGGGCAGGGCAGTATCTGTGGCAGCAGCACCGAGCAATGGCGCAGCATCAAATGAACGGCTCAGCTGGTGACATCTGGCCCCTCTGATCATAACAAATCTGTAGTGCGCAGTACTCCAAAGAGTCTGTCCTTCAAGATGATATGTTAAAATTAGGTGTCTTTTTCTCTTCGTGTTGGGTGACTATTCAGGCAGGCATGAGAGATCCTATTAAAAAATGTGGGAAGTAGTGGATGAAAGTTGGGCTCCTAGGTTCTTCTTTCCACAGTAAACAATAACTTTACACCTTATAACTGAATTTGGTTATGGAAGAAAAGTCTTAGGCTTAAGAGATGCTCAGAGTAGCTGAGGGCATGAAGGCCTTTGGGAAGCGTAGGTAGGCACCAAAAATGGTTTTCTTGACTTTTGGCTTTCTCTCTCAAGGCTGGGTGGGATCCTGGAGAGAAAAATAACTTAATGTTGGGCATTGCTTTCCGAAGATGAAATACCATTGCTAATTTCCTGTCTTACTGGCCACTTCATTGTACCAGGGGATGTTTTTAACGTGCTTGCACAGTGCCTTTCATGAGAAAGAATTTTCTTAGTGATACTCGGACATTGTGAAGGCAAGAGGTGGAACAGTCTGTGACAAATAATGAGAGTGAAATGCCAACCTTTGAAAGGGCTTTGCTTTCCCTGCACTGAGCACTTTAAAAAGCCATCTGCTTGCTTGAAATGGCTGCAACACATGGTGCTCTTCCCCAATCCAATATGTGCTGCAAATTGCAGGCACATGGATCCAGTCAAGGACACAGTGTCTGCCTTAACTTTGGATCTCCTTGCTGTTGTCAGTAGGAATCTCATCCTTAAACTTAGCTCTTGTGTGTGTTAATTATTTCCTTCTCATGACCAGCTGGCAGAGTGCTTCAGCACCTTAAGTTGCTCAATTTGATCTTTGTGCTCAGGAACAAGGTAATTAAGCAAGCTACAATTTACGGAAATGTATTTGCCTTGACTTGTTGCAAGTCTTCAGACAGCGCTCCATCCTAAATCATTTGATAATGTAAGATGTTCTGTGCAGTTCCCCCACTTGACTGAGGGGTAGTTCAACAGGTCACAGAATCGGTAATTGATTCTCAGTGTGTCTCTGTTGGTTTTATTACAATAATGAGCACTATCTTTTTTCATCTCTGCTAATACGTTACCAAAACCATCAGCTTCTCAGTTTGGTGTCAGGATGACTTTGACAGGTTGTTAGCAACTATGTGATGTACAGAACATCACAGAGATGTCTCAAACTGTGTTGCTGTGTGTCTTAGAGAGCCTTAGGTGGTCACAAAATAAATGAAATCATTTTGGAGAAAAAGTTATAGCAACAACTGAAAATATTCTTGCAGTTTTGATATCCTAATGAAGAAGTTCTTTATGCCAGTTTGTATTCTTGATCACTGAAGAATATTCTGTTTCACAAGAATTGGTGACATTGCAAAGCAGCTACACTGAATTTACCAGAGATTAAAAACTCGAGGAAAACAACTAAACAACTTTCCTCAGTTCCTAAGGTTCTATTTTCTTTCTTCTTTGTTTTTTTTTTTTTTTTTTTTTGGAAGGACATAGTAGTTAAGGCATGTGGATCTTAAAAGACTTTCAGGCTTTTCAGAATGAAAACAGCAAACAAATAAAGAGATGAAAGTTAGAAAGGCAGCTCTACAGGATTACCACTACTTCTTAACTCACCTATTTGTCTGCCGCACCCCCAAATTTAGGGATTAAAACAAAATGAAAAAATAAAAATCTTCCCCCCCCCCCCCCAAGTCCAGACAAAGCTGTATCATCAACATTCAATCTGGGTTTATGGGACCTACAACTTTAGGTTTGGGTTCTTAAGTTATGTTGAAGCTTTTCAGCTGCTTCAAGATGAAGTTAGCATAATGTGGATAATACAAGGAAAAGAAGTTTAAACAACCCCTGGAGTAATATTGCTGAAAGGTCTGTTTGCAAAACCAAGAAATAGCAAGGCACTGTCACTTGAAAACAATGAAGCACAATACTTACATCTTTATACACTGAAACAGTTTTTATGTACATGCTACTAATGAAATGGATTCAACAATGTAGTACTTTTATGGTCCATTTTATGACTAGGTAATTATATATTTTACCTAGTCTAAATTAATTGCCATTTTACTGTTCTTTGGTTTAAAGGAAAAAAGGTATTTACTAGTATGCTGAGGAAGATTCTCAACACAATCTCAAAACTTTTATCAGCAAGGGGAATGATGTGTAAAAAACCCTCACTCTTCCTCCTTCAGGAAAATTTTAGCTACTTTCTGGGGACATTTCTCTCACAAAGCCACTCCAGGCTTTCTTGCCATGCACTATCCTTTGGAAAACAAGTGATTATCTTGGTTGTGCTCCCCACATCCTGCTCAGAGGCAAACAATATTAGTGAGGCTGTTGGGGTCTCACAGAGGCAGCAGTAGGCAGAGTCAGATATTTGCAGACAGACAGTGAGCCTCGGGCGTGGTTGTGGTCCCAAATTCAGCAGCACACACACGTTGACTGTTAGACTCAACAAGAATTCCATGATATATGATTAAGCATGTTTTTATCTATTGAAATTTCAAGCACGTTCAAGTCCCAAAGCCATGAAGGGGGAAAGTATTTTCCTGAAAATTATTACTGAATGTTTAGCCTCTACATAAACTCTGCCACATGTGACCTCACAGAAGTGTCAGCATTCTTTCTATCATCTGTCTGTCTATCTATCTATCTATCTGGAGACTGACAGTCAGTCTTTTTTTCCCAGAAGGCTGGTTAGGTACAAGCATATTCAACCAATTTTCCACCCAGTCTAACATTACAAGAAATAAACTGGATGAGAGGGAAATGAAAAAAGCAGCAGATTATCTCTTGTCAGTGGAGGTTCAAATGGAAGGAAAAAGAGAATCACATAGAGTATTCCACAATCAGAGATACTTAAATAGCAAAAAAAATTATTGTCTTCTGAACCATATTCCTGCCACTGAGGGACTGTTGCCCCCAAATGACTCTTTTACATTGTTTTGCTTCCTACATACACCACGTAGATGGCTTTTACTGCTTTTCTTGAGAGATTAAATTGCAACAGAGCTCTCTTTTTTTCCCACATGAGTGTAAACATCATTAGCTTTCTAAACATTATGGAAGTACTGAAAGCTCATGAGAAATTCTGAAGATTATAGAGGAGAAAGAAAGCCCACCTGTGGCGGCAGGAAGGAGCCACATGCACTCCACACCCACGGTCTCCAGAGCAACTTGGCTGCTGGCAATGCAGTTCCACACTGTCATTGCTCTTGTAACTACAACCCCATTTCACAATACTTTGCTCCCTGCAATTCTATCTTATGTGAAAAGACTCATGAAGAGAAACAGAGCTTTCGAAATATATTGGAATGTGAATCCCAATATTAGCAGGTAGATTGTGCCTGCGCCAGTCTGACCCTTGCTGCTAGGCCAAAGGCGGCACCTGTGGTGTATCACCCCAGAGACACCTTTAGCTCGCTGGTGGCTGCAGCTGGGCAGCTGGACAAGTCCAGGCTTGTCAGGAACTCCGTTTACCTCGGGAGGGAAGGCTTCAGGCTAATGGTGAGGAAGGAGACGGATTCTGCCGGAGGGTTATATCCAGAGCTTTATTCCATGGTCACAGAGGTCTGAATCTTGGTTACAGCTCCAACAGAACGGTGAGCACATCGTCTGATTACCTTTTTAAGTTCCCGGGGGAGGGGGAGGGGGAGGGAAGGGGCAGGTGAGCTACCAACCAGGTGGGAGGGGCAGGGTCTCAGGGGAGGATGACACCCAGACCGGCCAATGACCCCTGGGCATAGGGGCATCCTTTGAACTTGACCAACCACACGACGGCCTTCCTGGAATGTTAAGCCTGATTGACAGGGCTCACTCAGCAAGGGGGCGAGGGGGAAGGGAGAGAGGTATAGGCACACCTGGGAGGTGACCTGGAAGTCTAAAACAGGACATTACAACACACTGCAACAGAAATACTTCCCAATTTACTTTAAATCATTTATCCAAAATCTGATATGTTTTTAAAGCTTTTCTCCCGATCACCTTAAATATGAAGGTAGGCTTTGGTAGGGAGCTTAATAATTCTCTTATTGTTTTTATCCATCTCCCTGTTACTCTGCTGATCACAGTATCATCCAATTTCTATGAGCTTTTTCCTCATTAAAGAGAAAAAACAATGCTATGACCACCTCTGTCACTATGCATACAGGACTGGAAGAACAATATTTAAATGATCCATGATACTTTTGATTTGCAGCTGCATGCAGAGGGGGGAAAAAGGAGACTATTTAAAGCTACTGAAGCAGTCACTCTTGGTGTCTCAGCTCGCCATTATTCTCTGTCCTTCAGCAAAGCCTAGTCAGCCACCATCCCAAGAAAAGCAGTGCCAGCTTTGGGGAGAGCTATTATCTGTTAAGTCTTCAGATCTTAAAGGGAGGTGGAAAACTTCACATTTTCCCAGCAGGAGAGCAGGGACTCAGTGTAGGTGTAAATCTCTGGCAGCTGATTGTTGGAGCCCACAAGCTGTATCTTGTAAATAATTCACTTAGGCACAGAGGAATCTGCATATGAGGATGAAATGTCATTTATAACTCATAGGATATTTGCTTCACTGAGAGCAAGTTTCCAGCCCCTTCAATTCATTAAGTAGCACTAGGGAAGAAGGAATAAAGGTGATGTAAAATAAACTCTGCTTTTGGCTTGTAACTAATAGAGAACACTTAACAATAACGAAGATAAAAATGAATTTCTCTGGAGGAGAAGAAAGAGGGTATGGTGTTTCTCAAATCAGTCAACTCAGTATAAATTTTACAGTTCCCTTATTATTAACTCTGTCAGAATCTCATCCTTCACCTTATTGGCACGGTTGGACTTATAAGGAGGCCTTTAGCTGGAGGTAAGATTCTGGAAGGTGTTGGAAGTGTTTCCCTTTAGGCATTTTTGTGACTTGGAGTGGTTTGCTTAGAGAAAATACAGTGTAGTAAAACAGATCACCCTTCATTGAAATTATATTCTATCATAACTGATATAATTTCTTATATCAGTACATTACTAACATCTTAAGCCTCTGTTTTTCAGATGCTTATAATTTTGTAAAACTTAAGTAATTTGCTTGAAGTGTTTCACATGATCCAGTGTTCAATGCTGCTGGAAAACTGTTCCCCAAAATCTTCTGGTGAATGAGTGGGTTTATGGAACAGAATTAGGGAAAAAGGTATATGCTGCTTGAGTTAAAAAGTCTGGGGAATCGCAAAGAGAACATGAATAAATGGTTCAAAGGGATGCAGGAAAGGAAACTGATACTGAGAATTGAAGCAGAATGCAGACTTGGTATTAATCATGAGTTGATATCTAAATTAGGAATGTTTATTATCAGAGTGTTTGTTCCAAATGGAATAGAGCCTTCAAAATCCAGACTATACACCTCTCTCACTGGTGAATGCTACACTATCTGAATTCTGCTTGTGCAATGAATGTGGGGGGTTTTAATCCCTGCTTTTCCACTCATTACCCTTTGTCCTTATGCCACTTTCATTGAAAACTGAGGCAAAGGTATTAATTTAGTTTTGGGCCATTTATAGGTCTCTGCTATATTCTCACTCTATAGCAGCTCCATTTCTTCATTCAGTGTTCTCTTTTTATTTATACAGCTGAGGAAATGGCTGCTATTTGTTTTAATCGCCTTTGAAAGGTTTAACTCAGCTTAATTTTCCAGAAAACTTTTCTTCTGGGGAGATTCTCACTTCATATCTGTATTTCCTACCTGAGGAAATAGATTTCTTTACCATTCAGACCTTTTCCTTCTTTGAGTGCAGGGTTCATTCTAACAGTATAATTTGAAGTGGTTACGCAGTGAAGTCTTGAAGCTCTTCTTGCAATCCCTTTCTTTCATTTTGCAGTTTGTGTGCTCTGCTATTCAGGTGACTTCCTTAAGCAGCTTCATTAATTCCTGAACACTTGTGTTTTCCTACTGAAGGTATCTGGCAGATAACTCACTTTGAGTGTCTTTCCTAATGAAAGCGTCCTTGATCTGGCAATGTTCTTGGTGCTGAAGATAGGCAGTGGATTCCTCGCTTTCATTTCCAGCTCCAAACCTACCTTACATTCCCCAGTGTGTGGTTTACCAGTTTGTAGATCACCTCTGGAGAGAGGCTTCCTGGTTATCTGCAGTCAGATTGGCTTCTTTGTGTGATCCTCAGCTCTCTCCCTTCTTCCTGAATGAAAATCTTTCTGAATTTCTCACCCACTACTGCATGCCATTCTCCCTCCTTTTTCTGCTCTGGTTCTACTCTTATTTTTGGTATATAACTCTTTGCTTTGTCCCTCAAAAACTCAAGTATTTTGTCTGTTTGGAACTTGTCTCTTTTGAATTATCTTAGGGAAAACTTCTTTCTTCAACAGCTCCTTGTTGTGCCCAATCTACACGAACATATCCACATACAATGTGCTGTTTGTGCACCTGGCTGTTTTTTGCTCTCTCCCTGTATTGCCCAAGTCATTGTTAGAGGTGAGCTTTAACTTTTAGAGAAAGAAAAATACCCAACCTGCTCCAACCACATTCTCCCATGAAAAATCCCTTCTTTTCTGATCCCTAGTTCCCCACCTCCTCAGCTAAGTTCATTGAAAGCTCCCAGGGAGTCCAGACTGATTGCTTCTCTTATGCCATGAGGAGAGAGGTGTCAGTCAATGAGCATGATATTAACTCCAAAACCTTGCTCCAGTTATGAGTTAGAGTAACTGTTCATAGCTTGGACAAAATAAAGTGTCCAGATCTTATTGACATCATCTGTGAAAAGGAAAAGAATATGAAGAAGGCAGGATCAGGACCACATCCACATTCTTCAGTCTTTTTATGGTTAAAGGCCCAAACAGAGAGTTGACACCTACTGTTTGGTACTGAAAGATTAGGCATGTTGGACCATGATTTAGGAGGCCAAAAATATAAGACTGGTGAGTAAATAAGTAAATGGGGCAAGGTGGGGAGGAAGGAATAAGAATTTGCACCAGATGGCAACCCCACTGGCACCAAGGACAAAGGTCTGAGAGACGCAGAATCACGGAATCACAGAATTAACTAGGTTGGAAAAGACCTTCGAGATTATTGAGTCCAACCAATAACAGCAGTAACTTGTAAGTATAGTAACAAATGGAGGGACAAACAAAGAAAAAAAAACACAAAAAAACCCAACCACAAATTCACAGCTCTTTACCAGCAGCAGAGATGTAAGTAAGTAAGTAAATAAATATCACCTTTCCCTAGTCTTGTATCAAAAAACAGTACCAAGAAGAAAACTTCCCTGACTTAGGCTTGTTAGGACAGCAGGAAGAAGAATGGGTCAGCAACAGCCAAAGGGTTTCAAGAGAAGCAGAAAAGCATATGAAATATATTAACAGAACAAAAAATATGGAGAAAAAGTAGACTCATTAATAAATGAGGAGGAAGATTAAATCAATGATGACTCTAAAATAGGTAAACTACTGAAATGCTTTATAAAAATCTGTTAAACAAGAAAAATAAGGGCAGGAGAAATGGATAATTAAGTAGCAATAACGTCTTTGTCAAAGCTATTGATGAAAAGCAGGTAAGAGAATACTTAAAACATCTGAATATATATACAGATCAGCAGGTGTGCATGCATTTTAGAGTGTTAAGGGGATTAGCTAATGAACTTACGGAAACACTAGCAATTACTTACAGAAAGTTACAGAGTGTGATGGGAAGGTACCAGAGAGCTGGGAGAAAAAAAGAAATACTGAAATTCTGAAAGGTAAAAAAGTGAAAAAAAAAGACAAAAAAACATAAGCACTAAGCATTCAGTGGTCCAATTTCTGTTCCCAGTAAGGCAATGGCTTGTATATTAAGTCAAAAATCAAACCATAAGCCCAATTAACAGCATGGTTTTCTACAGAATAAATCATGACAGACAAACCTTGATTTTTGAGATTAAGTTACAAAAGTGGCAACAATGGAAAGTAACATAGTGCATCTGGACCCTCCTGAAATCCTACTTGAAGTGTGAATTAACTTTGATGTGAATGTCAGCATTGCCATAAACCATGATTGAACTGAAGGCCCATAAAATAAGTAAAATAATAAGTTGAGGTGTTCAGTTACTGAGGACTACCTACAGTGATGCTATACAGGGATATGAGCTAGGTTAGTTTTATTTAAGATTTTTGATGGTGATGTGGCAAAGGGTAGAGAAAGACAAGATGGTGAGTAGCACAATGGGATTCTACATGGTATGCACTAAAGCAAAGATGCTAAGTGATAACAGTACATAATAAAGTAACAATAAATCTTGTAAATGACAGCCTGTGTATGTAGGTGAGTCAAAATAAAACAGTAGAACTCAATACAACTGTTCAGATCAGTGGCTACTGCATCCAGCCAGGATGCAGAATGTGTCCAAATCATAAGAATTATTATTCAGGGAAGTTATTTCCAAAGTAGAAATGAAAACACTTCACTCTGAAGATGTTAAATCATTATTCTTTCTTAAGGAAACGAGAGATGAAGCCAATGGCATTTGGTTTTCCCAAGAGTCCCCCTGACAAGCTTCAGCAATGATTTCCTTTTCTACATCACTGTTGAGGCTGCATCAAAAGAGCTTCATACAGTTCGGGACATGTCAATATCAGAATGCTGTCAAGAAATTGGAGACAGTCCAGAGAAGAGTAATCCAAATGATTAAGAGTCTCAGGGGATTCATTTATAAAGAAGATTAGGTGAATTATATTTTGATTAGGAGTGCATTTTAATGGTGTATAAGGAACAGAAAGACATAAACACCAAGCAGGGAACAGGGTGATTGAGGATAGCCCCAGAGGTTTTGAAGGGATGAAGATCAAAAGAGAATTTAGGATATAGAGAAACATTTCTTAGCTCTGGGGGATTACATTGTTGCATATTTCCCCCTTTTTGATTTCAGAATGGGCTTCAGAAGACAAGGAGAATGTTCTCACTTCTGGAGTTGTCATGTAGAACAGAATAAAATACTCCATCTGCAGGGAAGCATCTCGCAGTGTGATCTAGCGAGTCTCTGCACCTTTAATGCCTGCTCTCTCAGTAGAGAGGTGGGAGAGCACCATTCCCAGGGAGCCGGCCCTGTGTGGTTTCCACTCCCCAAAACACTCGTCTGGCAGTGTTACCTTAACCCCAGCTAATGAGCAGATCAGCCAGTAAGGGAACTCCCGGGGGTGACCAAATGGGCGAGGAGCTACTTTAGCTGATCACGCCTGTTGTTTATTTCTCTATAAAAATAAAAGGCAGTCTGCTGCTGTTGTGTACATCTGCTGTCAGTGCTTGGCTATGATGATAAAGACAGAATCAAAAGATGGCAAGGTATGAAAAGACAAATCAGAAAGCTGGACCAATGCTTAATGAAGACACTGTAATAAATGACCTTTCTCAAATTAGTGTCTTGAGAAAATGCTTGTTTATTTTCTTCTAAGATGCTCCAGGAGCTCAAACAAGCATATGAATTGAGAACTGAAAGTATTTATGGGCTGAAGAAATCTCATTCTTAGTGAAACTCTTCAGTTTCTATGGGAGAAATAAGAATGTTTCCATTGATTTGGGATCTAATAATTTCTTCCATTATGTGTCCTATTCTAACTGGTTGTGAGGTGCTGAAATGTTTCTGTAATTTACATAATCTAAGCACCTACTCAGGTTAAAAGGCTGATGGTTGTCATGTTAGTTTAAACTGAAATTAATCTCAGAAAACTGGACTGTGAAGAGAAGTGTAATCTTAGGTTTCTAGTGAGAACCATGTGCTTGGAGTTAACATGTATTTTTATCACCTATACTGGTAGGTGTGCAGCCACAGCTTTTTTGAGTCAAAGATACACATTACAATCAAATATGGGGATATTTCCTAGTACAGATTGTCTCAAATATTTCCTTTGGTTTCATATTGGCCTAATTCTTATATATTACCAGATGTATGTTGAAATGCTGCCTTAACATTAGCATGCCTTAATGACTGCTCCATGTAGGAGGGAAGGCTGTAGGGTGTCTCTTTCTTCATACATCTCCAGAAAGGCACAGCCCAGTCCAGCTCAGATGCTCCCTATGCTCTGGGCAAACTTATCCTGCCCACTCTTTGGTCCTGTGTCACTGTGGGCAGCTGAAACAGGGCATGAGGAGAGGCCTTGTTTTGGATACAGAGCAGCGGTCAGCATTACCACTGACTGAGAGCTTTCTAAATTGAGTGCTAAGAATGGTATAAAAGTCCTTTTTTGTTGTTGTTGCTGTCCCTTCTTTATCTCATTCTTCTTTAACAGGTTTCCTCTGCCTTACCCATTCTTTCTTAATTGTATGTAGATCACAGTTTCACTCAGGGAGAGAATTGACATTTTGCATTAGACTCTTAGGCCTGCTTTGTTAATTTTAATTATTGTTCATTTACAAGTGCTGAATATCGTGGACTTTGTAAGGGATGCATGGCGGTCCTTGTGATGCATCCAATTTGCAGGTGTCAGGTGCCAGGCAGCAGAAGATGGAAGAAAACAATGTACGTGCAGACAGTTTCAGTCAGTGGTTACACCCTGAGAGGGAAAAGGATCAGCAAAAGTTTAGCCTGTGTTTGGACTCTGAGCAGCATGCAGTACATGGGTATTGTGGCAGGTCTTCTTCTTGCTGAAGTGTCAGTGTCAGGCTCCAGCTTGCGAGTGCTTCCTGCCACTGCTGCTCAAAAATGCATCCAGTCCCAAAGAAACTCTCCTCAGAAAAGATGTCTGCATACAGTACTATAGCACTATAAAAAGGATGTATATTCCAATTTAAAATATGCATAGATCATTCACCGAGGTAGCAACGATTCTTTTTCCCTTCCCCCAAGATAAGAGTGCAAATCACATCTTCTCAACAAGGCAGGTAGTGAGGATGACAAAATTCTTACATTCCTAAAGTGTTATTGGAGAAAAAAATGTCACCTCCATGCATAATTGCATAACTTTACTACCTGTCATTTTCTATCAATCAAAAAAATGTTATACTTGAATTTGAGGACAAACATGTCTAATAAGATTTTAGATTGACAGCTGAATGGCTGTAGTCAACCTTATTTTAACTTTATTTTTTTGTTGTTGTTCACTGAATCAACATAGAGAGGATTATACCAAACTTAAGGGAAACAAATGCTCAGATATATTAATCCCTCATGCACACTTTCCCTCAAAAAAAAAAAAAATTCTTTCTCTGTAGGTTTTTTTAGTCAGCTCCCTTCAGTCTCACCGGTGCTGCAGCAGGAGACTAATGTTTCTTCTGTTGTATTTCCAGTGCAGCATTGCCAGATTTTGTTTCAATTATCACTGAAATGTGTTTGATCACATGTAATCAGCTCCAGTGCCCTTGGCACAGCAGAGGCTCCTCCCATGGCACCCCACATGTCTCCAAACCCTTTTCCTGGTTCAGGGGGCTCTGGCTTGATCATCCTTCGAGTGAAATGTCTGGTTTCCCACAACAGTCCATGCCCCACACCTCCCTCAGCATTTACCCATCCTGTTCTTCAGGGTGTGCAACAGTCACTTCTAAACACTGGGGATTTATTCTCCCTCATCACTAATGAGCAGAGGCTCTCACCTGCTCTTCAGTTTTCCCTGTGTTAAACAGCACTGTCTTTCCTGTCTCTACATACTGTATTCTGTGTCTCTCTACCACTGCACCTTTCTTGACTGCAGCCTGAAAATCCCAGGGAACATTTTTTCACCACTTGTTTTCCTCCTTGATACTGCTTGTGCTCCACCTTGATATCCTCTCCATATTTATTTTTGACTTTTCCAAGTCTTCTCATCCTTGAAGAGGTTACCAAGAACCTGTCTCTCAACTTCACGCCTTTTTCTTCTTTGTGTTCATTTTCAGTCAGCTCTGGTTGGACCTAACTCAACCTGTAACACATTAATAATGCTGAATTCTGCTAAGCCATCACAAGTGCTCCAGAACAGTCTTTAAAATGACAAAAAAGCTACCAGGACTCTTTAACACAGACACACAAGGAGGCAAATGTAATAATGTAATCTTGGCCATTTTTTGCATTTTTTTTCAGTTCTTTATGTGAAACCACGACTTCATTTTAATAAGGTACACCTGGGTAAGGAGTAAAGTTAAAGAGAAGCTAGGGAAAACTGGTTGGTTTTGGAGAAAAAATGTCTTGCTAAAATTTCACACAAAGAACACAGTTATTTCCTGCCAGAGGATCTCAAAGCATTCCCAGGTTCAACCTTACATTCCTCCAGCTCTGCAGTGAGGCCATGATCACCTTCTCCTACTTGTACTGCAAAGCAGCTATGTCCAGAAAGTCACTTGTTTCTCTGAAAAACTGAGTGAGCAGTGATGAGGTTCAGGTGAGAAGCCGGACTCCATCCTCCTCCCAGCTGCCAGTGTGCTGTAATGGACCAGACACTCCAGGGAAAGGTACTGCAGACTTTACATGTTTGGTCCACTTTGTTTCTCCACTGCAGAAAGAAGCAAAGACCAGATAGGAATTCTGTGCCACAACTCAATAAGCATTGTGAAAGCAGGATGGTGAGAGATTCCCAAAGCTGACCTTCATTTATCTAATTGCAGAACTGCAGAAACATTGATGCTGAGGCAGCTTGGGCTTGGGTGCAAGCAACAGAGGCAAGGTACAAATTCTTATCCCATGCTCTGCTGTGTGCTCACTGTAATTAGACGCAAATTGGCTTTTCCTCTACACCTGAAAATCACATCCTTGATTGTAGTGGAGATCCCAGCAATTCCCAGTGTGCTTATGAAGCAACACAGTGTAGCCTATATGCTGCTCATGGCTTGTGGCAAAGCCATAAATGAGCGCCCAGAGACTGCTCTTGGTGAAGCGTCAATACTGGAGCAGTATTTATCTTCCAAATTCTTTAATGCATCTATTCTGAGTTCCTAAAATTGTTTGGACTAACTTAATGACAAATGAGCAAGTATTTAAAAGAGTCTTCATATTTGCAAGAATAACCAAGGAGCCAGATGTCAAACTGCTATCAGCCAAAGTCACAATTAAGTGCAACCCAGAGTTTCTATAGCAAGCACAATTAATTGCAGGCACAAAGCTATGACTGCAAACCAGCGGTCATTAAAAAAAAGAAGATTGAGGTGAGACACACTGTGTATTCATTCAGGCTATTATTTAAATTAACAACAAATAGTAATCTTTTTTGCATTGCAGGATCTTTCACATTCGATCTTTGAAATCCCTTACAAACCGCAGTGGTCGTGTGTCATAATATTCAGTGGAAGGGAAAATGCTAAGACTCATGGGAAAGTTTAAAATCAAATTAACTTGTTTAGCCCTGATATCACACATTCTGTTCAAGCCGGATATTTTCCCAGTGAGGAGAACAGCCTTCTGACAAAATTAGAAGAGGGTATTTATTTTACTGTTTCTTCTCTACTAATGATATTAATATTTCCAAAATTTTATTATTTGAATTCAAGGTACTGTCATAAAAGTGATCCATGGAGTGTAGGTTTTCTAGGGTCCCTTTGCTGGTGCAGCAGGTTTACAATGGTGCTGAGGAAGGTCTGCAGGACCACATTTCCTGAAGGAGCTCTGTCCTGGCTGGGCCCTCCAGTATGCCTTTCCAAAAACAATTTCCTGTGTCCCCTGCAAACAGTGACCAGAAATTGTCTTTCTCAAAGGCAAAAAATTAAAAGGTCTGTGCACACAAGAAACAGAGGGCCTTTGTGCAGCTAAAGATGGAGGGATGGAAGAGGCTTTGCTTTTTATGGTGACTTATGAAAATATTTCACCAGCTATTGCTCCACCTCTTCATGGAAAATATTAGACTACAGGATCATGCTAGCCAGATTTCTCTGCCTGTCAGGCTTCAGGATCAGAAGCACAGTGGCAGAAGCCCAAGAAATGCTCACAGCAGAGCATACCTGCCTTCTTCTGGTCTCTCTACAGTCCGTCCTCTCACATCATGAATATCCTGCCAGGGGGGTGGGGAAAGGGTAGATGGAGAGGGTGAGGGAGCAGAAGATGCTGGGTATCAAACAAAGTGCAAGAGGAAGCAGGGAGCTCTTGCCCGCTACGTGACAGACAGATGCAGGCAAGTGAGCTCTTCAACCACTGACAGCAACCTGGCTGCATCCTCTGCCTGCACCCAGCACACTTCCTCTGCGAAGCACGGAGAATTATGGCTGTGCATTTCATCCCCATCCACGTTTTCTGTAGTCTGAGGCAGGCCAGCTCTCTGCCAGTGCAAACTAGAGCCAGTGCACTCTGGGCTGTGGGCTGAGTTGCAGGCTGGAGTACCATGACTGCTTCAGGCAGGTGAATCCCTGAGGTGCACCAACAGCATCACCCAAGCTGCTGCTCAACTTTATGCCTGCATTCAGTGACCATATTTTTCCCCATCTTCAATCCACTTCATTGTGATGCTTGGGTAGGAAAGGTTTCTCAGGGTCCTGCTTCTCTATGGGACAGGACATCTGCCGATAATGGGATCATTTTCAAAAAAATCTTATTTAAAAAAAAATCATACACATGCAATTTTTCTTATTTTGTCCATTACATCATCAGCCCCATCTGTTTTAGTGTTTCACGGGGTTGCGCTGGAATTGATATTGTGGAGCAGAAACTGATGATCCCCCCTTTTTGCTAGTGAATCAGCAGAAGGAAAGAGTGAGATGAAAGAGCCTTTTCTTTGTGTAGGACTGCTACAAATTTTAGGCATGAATTTGTACTAAAACTATTCAGATCCTGTTGAACATTGAAGGATGTTCAATGGATGCCTGGTGAAGGATGAATACAACTGAAACCTTATGACTCTTAATATCAAAATGTTTCAGATACTGCTTTTAGGACCACACTGGAAACAGGGTCTTGCTATGGCCCACATGTCATTACACTGCATTTCTTTCATAATGAGACGCAAAAATTTCTTTGCCAAGTTATAAGTAGTAGTTTACATAATCCCAGAATGCAACATGGGAAAGCTTTCAAAATAAAAATGAATAATAAGAGCAGCATTTATTGGCTTTTTCCCTTCTACATCGCCACTGAAAATTCTCATTGGTGTGGCTTTATATGAATAGTTCTCCAGAAGTAAATTATGAGCAAAATTCAAAGCCATCATAAATTAAATGTGCTTTTTTCCTGCTTTGGTGTACAAGACTTTCCATTAAGCTAGCTCCATATAATATACCTTGGATGTGTTCAAGAAAGCCCTGTAAATTATAGTAAGTATTTAAAATGGTAAGTAGACATTGAAAAAGGCCACATTAGGATTAATGAATGAAAGGGTTGATACTGAAAATGCACTTGTAAATAAATAACATGAAAAGTAAAGATGACACACTGTTAGGTTAGAGTTACAAGTGGGAGTATGATGATAAATCATACGACTGTTTGTCAGAGCTTCACATGTGGGTGCATGTACTCTCCAGTCCCTTTCTTCCCTTCCCCCCAAGCAAAACTTCTCCCTTTCCCTGCCCTACTCCCTGTGTCTCTGGGAGAGTGATGGAACTTGTCTGCTTTCAGCACTGACTTTTGGTGCTGTAGGTGTGCTGGGCCAAGTTCTCTGCCTGTTAGGGGCAAGGTATGCTGGTTGTGGCTTTGGCTGGGCAAGGGCAGTGCTTCAGGCCTGCTCCATTTATTCTGATAATAAAGAGAATGATTCTGACAGTGGGTGTATGCCAGCTTGCAGCTGAGCCTGGATTCACTGCTGCAGTCCACAGGTGTGTCGAGAGCTTGGTTGTTTCATTCTTCATGGCAAAAAGACATCTTGGGACAGGATCTGGTAGTGAGAGGCAAGAAGGGGAGAGCTAAGGACAATCTGGAATGTGGTGCAGGGAATGCAAGGCATGCAGCAGGTGGAGGAGAAAGCATCTTCCTCTCTCCCACCGCTCCACTAGTACTGGTCTTAATTTGTTGCAAGATGTGACACAGGACAGCTCAGATTGTAGAAGCAGTGTCATGATCATGGTATGAGGTTTGGTCCCAGTGGAAAGTTTAATTGAAGCTCTCTGTCTTGGAAAAGCTTTCCTCTCAGGCAAGATTTTTCCATGTTTTCATTGCACTAGTCATAAAGGCCATATATACCCATACAGATATTGGTGTCATCACATCTTGTATCTCATATCATGTCATCATCTGTGGGAGCAGTTTTGTGCAGTCTGTTCTGGCTTAGAGCTGAAATAGTTCACAGACTGAGATCCAAAAGCACAGAGCAGAAATGAAAGGGGTGGGGAGATAGGGGCTGAGGGACCAGGAAACGTGTGTCAGTGCTTGCAGATTTACTGGGCAAAGGGAAGCATCTGCCTGATGGCATTTGGGTTTCCATGTCTGAGAGAGCACGTGTAAGGTAAGTAGGTCTTTTGTAGCTGGGATTGGAAAGTCCATGGTAAGCTTACCTCTGCTTAGAGATGACATGAAGTAGCTGCATGCAATCAAACTCTGCCTCCTAAAGACATGGGGTAAGTCCAAAATTTGATGGCCTTAATGGAGCTATTCTGGATGCAGAGCGGTGCAGGACAGGATTTGGCTGTGGCATGTACAGTACATGAAGTGATGGGTGGGTAAGTTTTTATAACCTGATTTTACTTCCCTCCATAGTATTCAATTTTATCCACAAAGGCCCATTGAGAAAACAAGGTTCTGCTCTCGGTGAAGTGTTTATGGGCCCATACAGCCAAAGGAATACCTTTTATGTGCCTGTGGCACTTTGAATATCTTTGAATGGGAAGGAATCTTTGTGGGCAAGAATAAATCCACATACTTTTTGGTCTGCCATGCAAGGAAGGGCAGAGCAGCAGTCAGTGCCACCTAAATCTTCGCCAGACCCCAGGGAAGGATTTAAGTTCAGGTTCCCTATTTGAGTAAGCACTAGGAACAAATGGTAACATAAAGGTTAGTAGAAGATTATAAATAGGATAATAAATGGAGAAGGAAGGATTATACTACCACATTAGAAATCATTTGAAGGGAAGGTAGAAACCCTCATGCTTTGCAATAATTTTTGAGTGCCCAGATTGATGGCAATCTATCTGTGTTATTTATTATAGAGATATATGTTTTGAAATAATTTTTTAAAAGAGCTTTTTTAAATTATTAGAGCTACAAATACAGCAGAGCACCAAAATTCTAATAGGCTGGAGTAGAATGTTAATAGCATAGATATAAATATTTGCTGTGGATATGTGTCTGAATATCGCCTGATCAGCTGAGAGAGGAAAAGAACATGTTTCTCATGTGGCCAGTATTATCTAAGTAATTTGGCATATACTTTTGAATAGTCCTGATTAACTGTTTTATGAAAAACACTCTGTCAGATAAACTCACATAATTGGTAAAGGGCAAGAAACCACACTCCATCCATAGAGTGACTGTGAGCAGATAGAGGTAAATTAGCCCATCTGCTTTAAACTCTTCATTCAGCTCAATGCAGTTCATAAAACTGAAAAGTCAAATAGTATGTTGTAAAAGGAGGGCTTAGGAGTTGAGATGGTGGAGAGTAGTAACAATCTCTGCTCTTTATTGATCTCTATAACCAGAGTTTGCAAGTGCCTCTCAACTTTCAGTTCTGCACTCCGTGGCATAGATACAGTGGCATTTAACCAGCAGACGCAAGAGGCAAATTATCAACATCTGCCCAATCCGAGCAGCATCACTCAGAGCTGGCCTGATTGAGCCCCTTCCCATGTGAAAAAAAGAAATAAATCCAGCTTTCAAGTAAAGTAGTATTTTTGCAACCGTGCCACTGCAGTTGAGTTGTGCAGATGTGATCTGTCATGTCCCCAGCTCCACATCATTTAATAACCAAGAATTTGAGGAGCTACATGACTTCCCTGTGTTTGTAAGTCAAACCTGTGGTGAAGCAAGGAACATCTCCCCTGCCCCTGGATCTGCATCCTTCCTCTTTAGATACAGTAGTTAGAAACTTGAGGGTGCAGGCTCTCTGTGAGTTAGTACGTGTTCTCTGTCAAGGAAAATGCAACAGCAAAGGGTCTAATGTGTTTTTCATAGATAAACTAATAAGAGGTTTGAACTGCAGCTTCACTGCCAATGTTGCTCCATTTCAGCCACGCAAGGCTAATGTGGATGGTGACAATTGTGCTGTGATTGCAGCCCGTCCTTCTGTTGTACAGTTAGGCGTGTGGTGCACTTTCAAATGTGGCATCAGTGAGTGTTGCAGCAGTGGCAAAGTTGGCATAGGGTGGGCAATCAACAGCAGCGAATGAGAACAGGCAGAATTGAGATAATGAGCAAAATGGTCATGGGATATCCTAGGAGGAAGGTGCAAGCCATGATTGTGATTCTGCCACTGTTCATGATCATGAATAGAACAGGAAAGGGCAAAAGAAGTGCCTATGCTGATGCCACTGGAAGTATAGCATGATGTGGACAACAGAAGCCCATGTTTACATTGATAAACATATCACAATGTCCCTGCCTGGGAAGGGATTGGAGCAGCGGAAGCTAAATGAGAAGGCAAGCAAGGGCAGCAATAGGAAGGACTACAACTGCAGTAGAGAGAACATTGAAGATTTCCAAAGGACCATTTCCATTATGTAGACTTCCACACTCCTTTTGCCCTTAGTCTGGTTGAGAAATCCTGCAAGGAAGGTTTCATTACAGCTTGTCACATGTTTGGGCTGGGCATCCAGACTACTCACTGCTTCCAAAACACACCTGAAATGCGGGCAAGCCCTAGGGAACTGCCAGGTTGTTCTCATAAGAAAGGAGTCTGATGAGCAGCCTTGGCTCTTGGGTCTCAGGGCATGGGTGCCTCACGGTGGGGAGGACGGCCACCTTCTGCTGCCTCTTTGAAATATTTTGTCAGGCGACACTTGGAACCTTGGTTATGCTGGTAACATTTCAGTCATGTTGTAAGTCACTAAGCAATCTTCATGAAATTGAGCTCAGCTCTCTATCTGTGCTTTAGGAAAGTTTCATTATATTTTAAGGGCTTTGTTTTTCCTTTTTTTGAACCTGAGAGCTTTTTACCTGTTTCTGCCGCTCTCAGGTTTCAGCCTATGAGATTAGTTGAGCAATCAGGAAATTAATAGCATCAGGCTAATTTTAGTATTGTTCATGCACTGCAAAGCGACTTGCTACATAAGAAAAAACAAGACACCACATTTAAACAATATTTGTGCAATATGTCAGACATGTAGCAATATTCTCTGTGATTATCACCCCATACAATTTTCAAAGCAGTGATGAATTGTGACAGATCCTCCTCTAAAATAACCCATCATAGTTTATGAAATTGGCGGAAGTATATCAGCTTACATCAGCTGAAGATCTGGGCTGCATTTCCAGCTTTCTACTAATACATTTTTATGACGGAAGCGAGTACCTGAGATGAACTGCAAGTTAACCTCTCTAGGTGCACTTTATATTCTTCTTGTGAGAACCACTAGATATGTTTCAAACTCACTTAAACAAAGATTTCAGCCACTGAGTATTGAAAATGAATAACATCTCTGGCAAAGTCTGGCATAAATATGGTCAAAATTTCCCCCATGTGTAGCAAGGATTAGGGAATCCAGGGGAAGCTACTGATCCTGAGCTGTCAAGCAAAGAAAATTTTAGAAATTATGAAAATGGAAAGCAGATTGTGCTTGCTACTTCTTTCTCAGTACAAGCAACTTGGTTTCACCTAAACCACATCTCCAGTATGCACACAAGCATTTTTAATAGATATTTATAATATCAGTGAAATTGTAGTATCTATTAGTAACATGGTATATGTAATAACATGGTAACATCGATTACAATACTATCAGGGTAGTTTTAAACTTTACCATGAAAGAACACCCTTTTCTGTCTGTGAATAGTGGAGCTTGGGGAGTAGCAAAGTGTTACTTAGCATAGTTCTGCTGACTGGCTAAAAAGATACATATCCCTTCTTCTTGTCATTTAGAGGTGAAGATGAGTTAATTCAGAAAAGGCCAAGTTACTGACACTTTTAATAATAAAGCAACTCTTCAGAATGGTGGTGTGAGGTGAACGATTTGTCTAACAATATGAAACCAGTCTAAAAATATGAAAGAGACATGTCATGAGTTTCTTCCTCTATTAACATGTTCAGTAGTTACCATCCTTTAGGAACTTTCCTAGTAATTCCTTTTTATTTATATTTGTGTCTTTTTTTTTTTTCACTAATCCATCAAAAATGCTTTATTTATTTATTTTAAAAGACCACAAAAAGAAGTGATCTACCTTACACAAGTGTCTGGTGGGAAATAGTCATGTAAATTTTGATTCACTGAATGCAGGAAAGAAGGAGGCCACCACCTAAGAAATGGATGACAGCATCTGAAAGTGGTTCCAGCATTTTAAAAGCAATTATGGGGGCTAGATTTATGCACGAAACCTGCTCTGTACATTAACTAAATTTGTGGGTTTAATCACTGGAAGGAGAAAAACAGCTATGAAATACTGAAAGTAACAGGTCATTGTAGAAATTCCCTCGAGGACATAATTTGTGTTGGTGTGTGTAGACAGGACTACGCATATGTGTTGCAGAAGTGACAAAGGGAAAGTCAGTGAACATCCTCCAAAAGCAAATACAGGATAATGCTGGAATATATGGTTTCCTGAATAAAGAAAATAAAGCTGTGACTATGTGAAGATTTCTTAGTATGGGAATGGCAAAGGAGTAATGCATTCTTCACTCCAATGGAAATTAATGGAGCATGCATTCCTCATTCTCAGTCTATTTGAGGCTGCAACAGGGGATATCACATCTGGCAAAACTACTTTGAGTCATGTTATACCACTTATAACATCATCTGGACCTTAGGAAACAGCTTTCTGAAAATAAGGAATGCTGTACAGTACCTGACATTAGCCCTGTTGAAAGGTACTGATAAGTTGCAGAGGCCTAAGAAATTAAGGGCCACATTTGCATGGAATTTCCCTGCACTTTATTACAGTCAGTTCCCTGGTTTTGTAATTTTAACTGCCCTTTTCCCTCAAGTGCCTTCCCCAGGGTGAGTAGGGGGTGCTCATTTGTGAAAGGGAACCAGATCAGTCAGAAAGGAGAGCATCTGGGACAACAACAACAGAGGAACACTGTGTACCCAGAAACATTACAAAATCTGGTATAAATTGAGAACATTCATTATTAATAGAAGTACTATTTTCAAACTATGTCGCACTTTCATCTCTGAGGGTTTCACACGCTATAGTCCTGATCCTGTGTTTGTATCCCTAACTCCTACAGTTAGCTTGATCAGATTTGATAGAATTGGTGGTGTGAAGAGGATGCACACTTTATACTTTGCTTTGCAAAGTATATTAAACTTATATTTTGCTTTGCAAAATTTGGCTTTTGACATAAACAGCTTCACTGCTGCTGTGATGGAGGCCACTGTCCTCTGGAATTTTCCATATATTCTGTAATTATCTTGCAGAAGGGGCATGGCAGTGGATAATGTTTTGCACCAAAAGCACCTTAGGCCTTGGGCAGCAAGCACAGAGCAGAACAGAGCCCTGGTCTGTTGGTACCTGTGAGTGAGAGAGGCCCACACTCACACAGAGCACTCATTGCACATGAACAGTTCACATTTGCCCCCTTAGGTTCACATTCGCCCCCTAATTCCTGCATTAGAAGAAATGTAAAATGGCTACACTGTGATGTCCAGGCATGCCTGAAATAAAATGAAGAGACAACCATATTCCAGGAAGGGTCAGAGCTGTCTGGTGCTCATACTCTGAGCTGATGGGAGACTTGGAAATGCAAAAAGGGAGCAGGAAAGTCTTCATGTCTTAAAATCTCCTACTGGAACACATTAGCTATGGATAGGTTTAGTGTTTGTCTTTGAACCAGAATGTGATTCTGTTCCAAAATACCAGATCTGTGCACCCTATGGATGGTGACCCTTAAAACCAACACCTCCACCCAAACATGAGTGCCACTTGGCATCATCTGTCAGCTTAATCATCCCAGAGAGGTGATCATATACCACTGCAGAAATTCTTGTATTTTTGGAGGAAGGAGGGTGGGACATAGCTGAGTGTGTAGAAAAGGGTAAAAGAGTTATCAAGTGCTTTCTTCAGGGGTCAATAAATAAGTAGCTGAGATAGACAGTTACACACAGTAGCATGGAGTTTACCATGTAAAATAAGCTTGGACTCGTATTAAAAATGTACAGGAAAGCTCATTTTTGCTATAGAATTTTAACATTTAGACATTTATAATCATTTCTTTTTTTCAACATTTACTTGTTTCCAACATCGGTTATAGAAAGTCCCCAGTGTTCTGTCCTGCACCCAGGATTATAAAAATATTTAAAGTCACAGAACAGATATATGGCTAGGCAGACACATATTTTGATTTATGTTATACTATGGTTGAGGCACACATTTGAAGGCAAGGTTTTTGGCTGACAACAGCATCACAATAGCAGTCTTCCAGCCATATATTTTAGTGATGACCCCTGAAAATTATCAGGGTTTAATACAAGGCTATAATATAGGGTTTCTGGAAACTCTACATAAGCAATAGACAACATAAAAAGTCGTATGACTATTTATGTGCCATCAAATCACATTAGGGGGGATTTGACCACATAAATTGTAAAATGACTTTTTGGGAATATGGAAATTAAAGAAAAATGTTTCAAATAGAAACCATAATTTACAGAAAAATCACAAATATGCAACCATGTTACAAAAGAAGGAAAGCAAGAGGCAAAAAGAGAAAGGAAGACTTCTTGGAATCTTTTCCATATACTGCAAGATTTTTTTTTTTTTTAACACACACAATCAAAGATGCATTCTGTCATATCATATCATTATTACCTATATTTTTTTGTATTATATTGTGAGTTATGTGGGAGTTGACTGATATCTATGTTGTCAGCTGCTTGCCAGCTGTTTGCTCCTGGGATGAGCGGGGTGAATGTTAGCTTCTCAGAACCATCAAAATAAACAGCATCATTTCTCTTTGTTCTCTCTCTGCTGCAAAAAATGCTCTGTGGATAGAAAAACTCCCCAGCCCCAAAAGCTCACCCTCTTTTCTTGCATCACTTCTGGTACATATTAGTATTTATCTGGTTCTCATTGTTTGGTGATGCTAATAAAAACTGCAGAGTGTGTAAGAATAATAATTGTGGCAGCTACGGAATATCAAGAGTGTAATAAGTGCTGTAAAGACAAGTGTGAAATTGAGGGGCTACTCCAAATAAAACTCTTCTACCCTAAGAATGCAGCTAAAGTCCATGGAATTTTTGATATTGATGACATTGTGAAGTGGGTTGGCCTTGTAAATCTGGTGGAAGATGAGCTGTGGCGTTGCCTCAGGTTGCCTCTGTGGAACAGGAGGGCACTGTGCAGCTGCAGGCCCAGCCCATGGTGGGATCATCCATGTAACCCTTCACTCCTCCTCCCTGGGAAGGGCACAGAGCCAACTCCAGTTGGCCTCTGTTCTCTGGAATGCACAAACCCAACACATTCAGCAGCAGAATAAAATGTTAGAAATGCTGGCCATTATTACCCTAGGTTTTTGGGATGTGAGAGTGAAGGAGTTGTTATCCTCAGTGTGATCTGGTTTCTTTGGTGAAGGAATTTCTCTCCTATGGTCCCAATTTGTCAGTGGTTAACACATGCCCAGCCTCAAACATTCAAGCAGTGCTACTGACCTAAAAATGCACTTATAGTACGTGAATATAACCATTCCCTTGCCTAAGCTTTACCATGTGTCTAAGTGCTTTGCTGGGGAGATGGTCAATATTCTTAGATTACTCTTAAGAAAAAGAAAAGACTTTTATTTTGAGGTAGTAACAAATACTAAATTCTTGGAAGATTAAAGGATTGAGGAGACTTTGCATGTCACTGTTGTGCATGCACAGCTCCCTTTGAAGTCGATGGAACTTGTGTGTGCCAAAGGGCAGAGATATAGGGTGGCAGAATTTCATAATATTGTGACTTAAGAGCCAAAAGCCACCAGGAGATATCTAGAATGAATATGGGAACTTTTTAAATGCTTGAATGCTTTGAAGTGCTCCTTCTTTCTTCTTTTTTTTTTTGTGTGGTTGTGTGTGGGGGGTTTTTTGTTTTGTTTTTGGTTATTTTGGATTTTAGTTTTTTGGGGAGCTTTTTATCAGGGAGCTTTCCTGATAGTAAAATAGAAGAGCAGAGGTTATTTAGAAAAGCTGAGAAGAACCTTCAGCATATACAAAAGACACAGGAGGCAGTCTAGAGGCAGGAGGAGATGTTGCTGGAAACAGGAAGGCAAGCTCTTGAGCCTAAAAGAGAGATACCCAGAAAGCAGAATGCTCATAAGCCAAGGGAAGGTGCACAAACCATCCAGGAGCACTGTACGTCAGAATCTACCTCTGGGAAATCTGTTGAATCAGGGAGGCTGTGATTATTTTGCACCTTGGATTACTTGTGTGTGCTCAAGCAAGAAAACTATATAGCTATTTTCTTTGCTTGCCAAAGCAAAACAATTAGATAGCGTTCTTACTGATGCTCTTAAACGAGATTATTTTTGTTCTACAAAACATTGCTCTTATTTATTGACTTTATTTTGGAAGCCTTCAAATGCTGGATTTCTCCCAACATTAGGGGAAGGCTTAGAGCTCTTTATGATTCTTTCTTTCCACATGAGCGACATCTAGGAAAGTGCTGAGCAAAGAACGAGGGGTGCTTAGCATTCTGCTACACTGCCTAACATCATTAGAAAATTGCACCTTTCAAGAACTGGTATAGAGACTGTGAGGCTGAGCTGTTCCATTTCTGGTAACAATAGCATAATATTAATCACTTATTAACATTCTTGGTCATTTGGCTTATTTCCTCTTTTTCTACCGACCTTTTGAAAATCCTGTTTTGCCCTTGCTGGTCTCTTATTTATGAATGGCATCAGCAGCTGTATCTTGGTTTGAAAGGCCATGTGTGGAAAGGGAAAGGAAAAAGGATGACAGGCTCTAGCCAACATACTTTTGCAAACAACTACTAGCTTACCACATTGCACTCTTTTTTTTATTTTTCTCCTAATTACAGGAAGAGTGATTTATTAATATTTGTGCAATGGTAACTTCTCAGCTCACCCACAGCCTTTTCTAATCCAGCCAATTATTTTTAGTATTACTTTTAAGCTCTGTCTTTAATTAATGGGGTGCAGAAGTCTAAAGCATATGGGGTTGCTTTTCTAAAGTCTCGGAAGAAGCAGAGTTTTAAAACCCTGCAGATACACTTCTCAATATTGCACTTAAACTCTGTGTCTGAAAATACTACATATAAGTTGTCACATTTTCTTCAGCTTGACATAAAATTCTGTGACGTGTCACATCAAATAGCAACAATCATGAAATTTTTAGGGATGTGTCAGTTTTGAGATACATACTTTCTTGCTTTGATCCACCATGGTTCAATTGGAAGATAAAATAATCACTTCCATTTCTCACTACTTCTTCATAAAAACATATAATAAAATATATATATTTAAAAATTTTCAAAGTATTTGTTCTGAATCCCCATTAAACAGAAAATTCTTGTTGCTGCTAAAATCTGCTGCAAAACCATCGCTTGAGTTGCGCTCATGTTTTTTGCCTGATCCACAAGAAAGCTTGAAAGCTGCCATCATTTTTGGGATACTCATGGTCCTAGATGGGCACTCCAGTCTTCCTACACTTGGAGCATGATCCCAGCCCGGTGCAGCCAGGACATGGATCACTGATAGCCAGCGCTTTGTGATCCATGTCTGTGCGAACAGACCTTCAGCTGCCTTTTTAAGTGACCGAAGAGAAAACCTCCCCCGGCCACTCACCGCGCTCCCTTCAGCAACAGGTGGAGCGGGGAGCGTGCCAGCTTTGCGGGGCTTTCCCGGGGAAGCCACACAGCTCCAGCACCGCCTCTTGCCCCCCGAGAGCTGGGCTGGGTGAGGCAGCGGGCGGGCGCTGTCGCCCCGGGCTCCCCCATGCCGGGCCCGGTCCCTCTGAGGGGCTCATTCCTCTCGGGCCCGTCACGGCCATGGCGGGTGGCGGCCGCGGCTGCCGGAGGGCGCGCAGGCCGCCAGCCCCGTGCGGGGGCGATCCATCAGCAGGACGGCTACTGCTGGGAAGAATTCCTCCCCGGCGGGATGAACCTCCAGTGACTCTTCTCGGAGGCCGGGGACGTCCCCCTCCCGTGCGGGCAGGGCCATCGCTCAGCGCGGGGATGAACTCTCCCTCACCCCCTGACCCCCTCTTCAACTCCCACACATGCACCAAGGCGCGAACCGGGGCTCCGCGGGGCCCAGCGGCCTCCCAACCCACCTCTGCCTCATTCCCCAGGACACCGGGAATGGGGGATGGCTGAGCCCAGCCCCGTAGCATCATCGCCGGCTTCTCTGGCATTCTGCACCAAGCCGAAGTGGGCTTGGCTGCTGAACCTTGGCAGCGGTTTTGTCCCATGCTGGAGGGTGCAGCCCCCTCTTAACAATTTAATCTCCTCCTGGTCTGGACCCTCCAGACCCAGCTAGGGTCTCTCCCCTGCAAGACCCCACTGCCACTCTCAGATTGTCCCTGGATACACAAACGAAAGGAAAACTGTGGAGTCACTCTGGGACTTTGACTGTGTCAGATGGGGATGTCCCCTCTTGTTTTGGAGGAGTGAGCAGTCACTTTTGCTTGATGGCTCTGGAAGGCCTGGCCAGGCTGGGGGCTTGTGCTGACAAATCAGAGTTGTGTGACAAAGGGTACAGAAGGTGCCAGTTCTTGTTTCTGAATCATCTGGTCTGACTATGTTGTGCTGGGGGAAACAGTAAGGAAATAGAAGCACAAGGACAGCAGCTGAACCTTTGTGCTTTTCTGTACTTTTTTTTTTTAAACTTCCTTTTTTCCTTTTTTTTTTTTTTTTTTTTTCTTTTTCCAAGGTAGCTTTCAGTGTGCTCGCCTGCTGGGTCCTCTGGGAATAACGTGCTCCAGAAATTTATTACACTGTCTCTAGGCAGAGCCTACCACTGCTATATCAGGGAATTACTTAAGGAGTTACTCAGGTCCAGGTGGCTGTTTGAGAACTTATATCAAGAACTTACATCACCTGCTTTCCCTTGTAGTTAAATTTAGGTCCTTTCTTTCGGCTCATTTCTCCTTTTATCAGAGCATAATTTAACCACTGGTCACTGGAGACAAAGAGAAGCCTAAATAAGCCTCAGAATACACCTGAGAAATTCTGCTGGGAAGAGTAAGAAGCAATTTTTTCTTCTGAAAATCAGTGTCTTTTCACAATGACTCTAGTACCTTCTGCCTTCCATGTTAGGTGGAGGAAGTAGCAGACAGAAGAGAAGGAAAAGATAGTGTGACAAGAGATATCAGGAAGGCCAAGGGAAAGGTCAAGCAAAGGTATTTGCTTACATCAGAGAAGAAGAGACAAAACTTGCATTGCTTTACACTTAAACTCCTTGGTTGAGTTCACTGCTGCATTCACAAACAGGGACAGGAGCTATAGAGAGAGTGGCATGAGTGACAGCATCCTGTGTCCCAGACTATCAAGATGGTCGGGTGCTCCAACACTGTCATTGCAGGCTGGCAGAGGTGGTTAGGGTCAGGAAAGGAGGATGTGAGAGACACAATTCTTAATACCACAGTTTCCAATTCCGGCTGCTGATAGCAGAAAGTCTACAGAAAAGCAGCTTGTGAATGCTTTGAGTTTGTATTGCAATTAAATGCATGTTTTAGTGCTTTGGCTATTTTTGTAAAAGCACAATGGCGGATATAAAGTGCATTTAAGTACATTTGGACTCTGACTACGGACTGCCTTTATGGGGACTGGTGGTAGAGGTATCTCTTTCTGTCCTGTGTCATTATCCATTGAATTCAGCTAGAGGTTACAATCAAGCATTTTAAGGCAAACCAATGCCAGTGACGGCTGCAGTGCAAAGCCTGCCCTGTAAACTGCAGTGGTTTGGGAGCTGATTGACAAGCAGCTTAGACATCTGGACACCAGGAGCAGGGCAGACAGCTGGAGCTGCCAACCTTTTCAGCTTATCCCGAGGTAAGGCTGTCCCAGCTCATCAGTCAGCGCCCTTACATTTCTTAGGCCTTCAGATTTTAAAGAGGCTATACTGACCCATAAAATCTAGTAAGATGAATGGGAATATTTTATGATTTTTTTCAGAATAATAATAACTCAGAGGTTTGAAATGTTTGAAAACTTTTCTTTACTCACACCTTCCAGTGTGCCGAACAGAATGTTTCATAGTAGTTTTGCCTTTTCCTTTCATTCTGGTAGAATCAAAAGTAACGGGTGCAGCAAGTACCTCTAAGTCATTTAAATAATGCCCCTGTTTGTTTTTTTTTTCCAAGGAACCTGTAAGACAGCTAAGACTGTGTGGTGCTGTGGACCAAGAGCCTTTCAGCTCAGAGAAACCTATGTTCACATTTGGAGATGAGATGTTCATAGCAGTGCACTGGATTCACTTCTCTCCTTAAGAATTTTTGTGTCCATTGCTAAACTCATTGCACAGTTCAGTGCAAACTGTAGTGTCTTATCAACAGAAGGAAGGGAGACTTTAACAGGTGTATCTGGACAGCTTGTGATATAATGAAAGTCTTGCCAAAACCTCAATGTGTCAAAGAGTTTTGAAGACCTTCATAACCTATTTCTGAAATTTATCTCAGCCAGCAGCATAGGCAGTGTGAGACACCCAAAAACACAAAGACCCTGTCATGACAGTCCCTGCATAGCGCACAGAGCAGACCACACCCATTTGTGCCTGGGCAAAGTTTCATCACTAAGCAAAATTCTTCCTCTTGAGCAGAAGTCCTTTAGGTGATCACTTGCTTCATTACAGAGGATTAAAAGAGAGGGAACAGAGAATAAATGTACAGATCTAACTGCAGGCTTGTCTTTAGAACTGATGGATATGCTACAACTTTCTTTCTTAGTCATAAGGTAAAATTGGTGGCTGTATGCCATATCCTAGCACTGCTTTCTGATCAGGAATTTCTCCTTAGTTGTCTGTGTACAACAGTCTTTCCTTCTGTGACTCTTGCGCCAACCTGAGACAAGCATAACCTACAACATCTCCAGACCTCCGTACAGGTATAGATACACATGTAATGATCTGACTCAGAGCCCATCATCAGCAATCTGTTTTGAAGGCTGTCTTCCACTTAGTCTGTTTAGTAATAAGAATCAATAAATGGTTATTGGTGGTCCTGGCCCATGTCAGTGGTATCAGTCTCATTTTCATTTGCAAAGACACCTTCATGTGTCGTGACCACAGCACTTCATCAGTGTGATGCTGAGATGCGAGCTGTCTGCAGTACAGTGGGCATCAATTCTAAGAATGTCTTGAATGACATGGGACTGATCATCATCCTGGCATGAATAGCTTCTGTCTCAGAAATGTATGAATAATATACTATAAGCATTGGTCATTTGTCAATCTGGTGTCCTGGAAGAGACAGTACCTAAACTAGCTTATATTAATCTTTTGGAGACAGATCTGGAAAAAAATATCTATAATTGTGTTGACCAACACAGCTTGAGTCTCTTTCCATTTCTGGACCCTCTTGGGAAGTTAGACTAAAACATGGGAAATACTTTGTATTAGAATTATTTTCATGGAGTAACAAATTGAACAATAATGCACAAGTTGCAGTGCATCCATCACATCAGTGAAATAATATTTGATGCATTAAATAAAACTTACCTGATCCCTTCCTTTTTTCCTCTAAATATCTTCTTTTTCCATATGCAACTCTGCAGCTTCGTTCTGATCTCCTGCAACCAGTGCCTCCTTATTATCAAGTAAAGAACAAGCCGAGTGATACTGCCTTTTTCCTTCCTCAGCTACTATCAAAACAGTGCAACAACCCCAGTCACAAACTCAAGAGTCTTTTGACAGCAGCAATTAAGCAACTTAATTAATGAGTGAATAAAAATGATAATATTTACTGAATGGGAGCATCCTGTTTTGCATTTTTATTCAAACTGTGCACCTGAAGAATACCACTGAGTATACTACCTCCTCCCCTTCTGCTTGCAAGCTCTCTTCATTTTTTTTCCACCACGCTATTTTGACTTTGAAAGCACCCAAAAACTATTGCATGCCTAGACACAGGCATGATACTGAGGCACTAAAATACTCTTCCAGGCAGCTGAGGGGAATACGCTGCTATCTTTGCTGTGATTCTGCTGACCCTTAAAACTTGGCTTCCGTTTAAGGGACAATTTTCATGATGCATTTGTAAGCTTGAAATTTACATTAGAATAGGTGATTAATTACTGATATATGGCTAATAAAGCATTAATGCATTTAGTAATTAACGAATTTTGGATTGACGGTGCTTTCCACCCTCTTTCTCAACATGTTTCATATGCATATATAAAGACTTCTGTTCCCCCATATTCTTTATTTGACTGTTAATCTCTTCAACCTTCATATATTACAAGCATACACATAAATATATGTTTTAGTCTACATGGGTTTTCTCAATGAAATATATAACCCATCTCAACTGCAAGTAAAGCCCCATACATAATTATTTTGGAATGACAGACAGTGAATTCCTTAGCTATTATTTTTGACGACCCTGTCATGGATGCCAGGCATATATTGTGGTAAGAGCCGGAGAAACTTGGGAAAACCCACCTGGGGAGCAAACTCCTTTTTTCTTTATGGAAAGGTTCCCCAAGTGACAGGCCTGCAATCCTGGGTGAGCTTAATTAAAGTCAATAGAGAAAACTAAAGCATTCAAAATTGCTGCCTTTGGGGCTTCCCCACTCTTCTTTTTCTTCATTTGCTGACACTTTTAAGGGTAAGGTGCATTTTAAATTCCTTATTTGGGGCTTGGGGCTCAGTTCATCACATTCCCCTTCTGTTCTGTATCCCACATTAAATCTCGCTGACACTTCAAAGTGTTGTTTCCCATGATTTATGGCTAACTAATGCAGGTGCACTGGGCCTCCTGTGAGGTGCTGAATGTCCTCTTTGACATCAGTATTAATGAATGAAGTTTTGGCATACAAAGCCAGGTAAGGCATGTTACCTAAAAGTGTATATAGGTAAACTGAGGCACCCAACAAGACAGCAGTGATGCCAAAAGAAGAATCTAACCTTGTTGGCTCCCAGAGTTCTACAGTATTTACTATGCATTTTGTAGTATGAGTTGGGCTGAGAGCAAAATCCCCTTGGGATTTTCTAAAATGTGCCTAACCAGACTTTGTGACCCTAGTCCTACCTCATTTCTTCTCCTCTCCTGCCACAGTTGCACATCACAGGCCAGAGACACACTGAAGCAGCAGAGCTGGGAGCACACATGGAAAAAAAAAAAGGCCTTTGTGTAATAGGATCTTGACCATCTGCTGCACCTGCCGTTTCAATCCCTTGTCTGTTTTGAATCATGCATTGTCAAATGTCACAATTGCTACCAGGCCTGAAGCTTGGATTAGTTCTTGAGCTTGTAATGCTTACTTTTGAAATGAATGGCAAAATGCCTACTGACTTCAGCACAAGCAGAGCTCAAGAACTGACAGCTACAATCACCTTCATTTGCACCCCACCCATAGTCACAGAATATATTGGAAGTGGTGTCAGCAACAGCAGTGGGACTGGGGCATTTGTGACAAACTACCTTTGAGGTTTGCTTTTGGAATAAAATCCTCATTTACCAGCCTTTGGTAATGAGGCGGCTACATGACTTTAGAGTGAAGGCATTTTTATTAGGGCCTAATGGTAGATATCGTAAATGAGGTTTGTGAATTAAGAAAACACTTTGAACATTGAAGTGATCAAAATCCCTGATGATAAAGATGGGTGTCAGAAATTCCCCAGTTCCAATTGTTGGTCCCATAGCACTTACATGATTCACTACATGATAATTTAGGCTGTCTGTACATCTATTGTAGAGGTAACTTTATGGTGGGATGATGGTAATTACATATTCTGTCCTCCACAGCACTCAGAAATGTAAGAGGTGTGCTATGTCAAGAGCAGGGGGAATTCAAAGTCCAGTAAGTGTACCTCATTGGGGTTAAAAAGAGAGCTGCTTGTCTTGCTCATGGAGCTGGAAGAGGCTGAGGTGAGGAGATCCACTCAGATTCATAGCAATAAATGTTCTGTACAAAATGCTGTCTGGGATCTCAGTTCTGAAAAAAACCTCTTCCCATTCTGTTGTGGGATATCTGAATCCAGCAGATCCAGTTCTCATCTGTTTGTATTTTAAACTGTTCCAGACCAAGTATCTCCTCCTTTCCCTGTTCCTCCTTTCCATGCTCCCTCGGCAAACAGCTCACTTCCTTACTTCCCTCCTGGAGGAAGGATATCAACGCTGAAAAGGTTAAGTGGGCTGCCTTATGAGTTGGGATGTTGTGAAATTTACACTCATTAGCTTCTCTGGGTGGCCATCAGGAATTTAATTAATATCCTTGACATGGGCTGTTATAACTGGTGTCGTGGCTTCCAGATACCCATTGCTGAGCGAGACAGAGATTGTACTCGTGAAGAGTGACAGCTTTCAGGAGTGTGCAGAGGCTTTGTACTCTGTCTTGCAAGAAGAAAGACAGCTCTGGTTGCCACCTTCTTCCTGTGGGAGAAAAAGGGAGAAAAAAAACCGGCAGCCTTTTTGCAGGTAGCCTCGCTCATGACAGTAACATCACGTCTGTTTCTGCCCTTGTCAACACATCTCACTGTCCACAATCACTCATCATCTCCAGACAGACAGCACTGGAGGAGATCATCAATTGCCAATGCAATTCAGCAGATACACTTCATAAATTTTAATTACATTCGCACTGAAAATGAATGGTCAGAAAATATAAAACATCTGCCATCCAGATCATTTACATTTTTCATACAATAAATCATTGGCAACATCCAAAACAATGGATTAAATCATGTGTAGTGTGATAGGTCAAGAAAGAAGAAATGGCACCCATCGTGTGATTGCTGTTTGGACCAAAGCCATTACATGGTGTACAGTATCAAGGAAAATAAAAACATTAGAAAATAGTAACCATTTGGACTTGTCCTCATAAATAAAGTACCCCTGGTATCAGATAGACCCTTCTAATGGATCTATTACTGTGTCTCTGGAAAAATGAGGAATTGTTTAAGTAAAAGAATATTTAGTTAATTAAGATGGAGGGAAATGAGCATTTATCAATTGAGTGTCTGGCCTATTTAGCTTGTAAATAGAATAAAGAAGTGATGTCAGTGGAAAATAATGTGTTAATCAGGTTTAACTAATATCATGACTGTTATAATAACTCAATCAACATTTTCTTCGATAGTGTGGTGTGAAATCCTAGTGTGAGATCACCAACCAATATTTCCAAATCATATATTTTACCTGACAAAGCATCACAACACTGGTTTAATAAGCCAGGTATGGGACTCAGAGAGAGGGGACCTGCTACATCCTTTTGTTCTCTTTTTGGCAAGGGAGCCAGTCCTGATGGTGATGGTGCAGTGATGCTCAATGAACCCTGCCCCAAGAGGTAAGAAACCTGTGCTCAGCTCCTGTTCTCCTTCAAACTGCTGGAGAGACAGGCCAAGGCACCAGGGTCATATTTCCTTCCACAGAGGGTTTAAGGCAATGCAGCCAGAGCCACAAATGTAAAAAACTACTTTCTGATCTAGGTACCACAGATTTCCTCAGATTTAGTGAGATTTGGCTAACTCAGACTCTTGGAAGTTTTTGCTCTGAATTGCAGGTGCTTTGTGCTGCTCAATATTACATTTTTTGTTGTTGTTGTTGTTGTTCTGTTTTGTTTTGTTTCGTTATCTTTTTTTGAATGTGCAATGATATTGTTATATCACCTTGTGTGGCATTTTCATCCAAATGGTGCTTTCTTTGGCCATTCTTCTCACTACCTGTATAGTTAGCAAACCTCAGACATTGTCCTCTCCCCCTTGAACCATTCTTATTTTCTAAAAACTGAAAGTAGTTTTGGTTGGATCCACATCAAGGCTTGTTCTTTTGTTTGCCTTTTAAATAGTACCAATCCAAAGGCATGGACATCCATGGGAGCAGCAAACTGCGAACACACTCAATCACAAGTTGTTGGATGCAGCACATCCTCATCCCTAGAGCAGATGAGAGATTAGCGTGTTTGTTAACCTCAGTATCTTTCCTGTTGAATGAAATGGGTGGAAATCAGGTATACACTGAGCAAATGTTTATTTTGACTGGAAGCCCTGTCACTTTGTGTATTTATGTGAAATAGAGAGATGTATGCTTAGCCTGAGGAGGTATCTGCACTCTTCAAAAAAAGGCCATTGATGAATGGCTGTAAAAGCTATACTTTTATCTGTTTTATGTTCTTCTAATGCTGCTAAATTGTTGTATATTAGGTTAAAAAATAGTTCATTCTGACGTTACATGATGAGCATGTCTCGCAATGGTATGTGCAATATAAGCCTCTTTCATTTGACGATTTACTGCTGTTAAAAGGAAATAAAAATCCTCATAACATATGAGAGAACAATGTAGCTGAGAGATTTTTCAAGGTGTTCAGCTTGAGTTCCTTGAACTAGGAATAATGTTTTTTTGACTCGATGTATCTGTGTATTTTTAATTCAGTTACACAAATATCAGGGGGAAAGAGGTAGCAATTTTTTCCCTCATAGAGATGTTTTACTTCTTACTAAACTCCTTTACAACAACAGTAATTATTAAAAAATACCACAGAAGTGCTGCAGCACATGTTATTAGTTACTATTTATACAGTGACACGTATTGCTCTACAGACAAATAAAAACAATGTGGCTTTTCCTCTCTCACAGTGATGTTTTATGGGCTTTTCATTACAAGTTTGGCCAGCTGGTTTAGGTATGACAAGTAATTCTCCCTGAATCTATTCCTTTTGCCCTTAACCCCACCCTGAAAGGATAAGTTTTTTAAAATCACAAAACCTTTGTGCCATTTTGGTCTGCTCTTCCCATCTTGTGCCCCATCCCCCAGTTCCCACCCATCTCCACACTTCTCTCATTTTCTAACCTTTTTTCCCCTGTTGTTTTCAGTCCCATTGTTGCCATCTTCACATCTGCTCAGTCTGGGTCTGGAAGCAAAACAAGCAAGCCGTAGTGTGAAGTTCCCAGTACCTGTGCCCATCCTGGAAATAAAAGGTATTGGCAGACCAGTTTTTTCCCATTGTTTCCAGGCTTTGGCCTCAACAGTGCTCATCTGTATATGGTAGGATATGGGATAGTCCAGTGCACCAACTGCTTCCTCCTGGCTTTTCCCTCCACCAAATTATCCACTGCCCATTGCTTCCTCCTAGACTTTCACAGGAGTGCCTAGGGAAGGCAAATGATGTTCCTAAGGTGCTGGCTGGCCCAGCATGTAGAAGAGGATATACTCTACATATCCTTAAAGGAAATAACAAATCTGCTTCTGCTGTTCAGGTTGTGCTAGGGCCTGCTCAATAACTGCGTTAAGCCCTCCTTATACTTTGGATTTACAGATTTCAGGGAGCTGGTTGAAGGCATATATTCCTAAGAACTCATTCAATCAGACAAAACCAAGAAGTTTAGGAAGTTTGTCCAGTCTTTTAAGGGACTTCATCACTTCTTTCTCAGTGTACCTTCATTGTGAAACATTTCCTGCAAAACTTACACAGATTGAGGAGAAAGTTAAAAAAAGCATGAAGGCTCCTAACATGTCACTCCAGCAGAACGCAATTGCCTAAATTCATGCCATCTATCTGATTACTTACACACCTGAAGATCAGATCAGGTAGGTACCTGTTGGAGAATTTTGCTCAGAAATGGCTTAAAAGGCAGCTGTGAGGAGCAAATTCTCACAGCCTGTTTCTGTAAACAGCTAAGTTCTCAAACTTGTCTTCAATAACATGGAGGCCTTGAGAACTTTCATAACAGGGTGAGAAAATAAATCTTGGATTCAGTAACAAACCACAGGTATTGAAAACAAAAGGAGGGGTTAATGTGTAATCTGTGACCTATGATGAGCTCAGATTTTGCAATATGCATGAGCTTAATTAACACCACGATAAAAGTGTGTAAGTGAGATCAATAAATTGGAGTTCGATGCTGATCAACAAGGATGGGTCGTCTCCCTTCGCTTTCTACAGGTACCTAGAAGTTTCTAACACAGCTCTGGTGCCAGTGACTTTCTCTGGATCAAGTGCATGCTGTTGACAAAGCCTCCAGATCACCCCCACCAGCTGAGCTTTGGTTTGTGTCCAGGATCAAGGTCAGAGAGTACCAGCTGGCTTCCTCTTGGGTAAAATCCATCTGGAAAAAGCACTCTGGGAGCTCACTGAACACGCCCAAGGCACACATGGGTGTCTCAGCTTGGTGGGACCAGGCTGCACTAGTCCAGAAAGGCTACCCTGGAGGACTTGTGCCATGGCCATGTGGGGCTCAGTCCCAGCTCTTTCGCTGAACACATCTGCTCCTATTGGTCTGTGTGACAAGTGCAGGCACAGCCACTGTAGCTGTGCAGCTCGTCCCAGAGCTGGCTGTGCATGCACATGCATGTGCGGGGCCGTGTCACCCGCACGCGCGTGCTCGCACACGTGTGTGCACGTGCAATTTATCATTTTTTTGTGTGTGACACACCAAAAATAATGTATGAGCTCCCTCTGCTGCTTTATACAAAGAAATTAATCAAGAAAATTGCTTGCAAAGCTGAGAGCATTTTATTCATATCTTGCTGATAATGCTGTATGCACAAGTAATGCTAAAAATAAGTGTGTATTATGCTTGCAAAGCACTGTCCAAACATTTAATAATTAAATAAACAAAAGAATCTGTGCTGGCTTTTTTGACTCATAAAATATTCCAAATATATCTTTTTTTTCTCAAATGAAACATGTCAACATTTTAGGTAAGAGAATGTTTCCTGACTTCCAAGAAAGTATCACTAAAATCAGTGAAAGCTCTATTGAGAGGTAAGGTACATTAAATATAACTAGGGTTTTTTCTCTTCTTAAAGGAAAAAAAATTTTTTAAATGCTTAGCAGTAATATTTTGTTGGGTTAGAAGTTTTTGGATGTCTTTTGCCCTGTTTTAAACAAGCTTTATATAGTTAAACAACACGTCATGAGCTACTCTTGAGGTTTTTCTGAACTTCTAAGTCCCATAGAAAAAAAAACCAGATTACTTTAGTGATGAAAACAGACCCGTGCAGAAGGATATTGTTCTAAAGACTTTAAAAAACTCTAAAATATATTTTTGTCCTTTCTTTCTTTTCTCTTCTTCCTAATTCTTCTGCTTTTAAAATGATGCAAGAGCACTAACTGAAATACATTATTATTTTATGCATTGGAAGGGTAATTTTGATAAATTGACTTGCAAACAGGTTATTTCCTGAAGGGGTAAAATAAAAAGTGTAGCTCTATGAATATATTCAAAGAAAAAGTTAGATCTGAATGAAAATTTTTAGTCAATTTTTCATCCTGAAAAGTATAGGTCTAGTTAAACAGGAAAAAAAGGATGTATTTCTATCAATTCAAATAATCGGTTTGAATGACTTTTGAAAGATTTTTTTGACATTTTGAATTGCAGAATAATAGACTGAAGATACCCCTGGAGTTATCTGATCCCTGCCCAAATTAAAGTGTCTCAATATTGCTTAAGTGGAAGCTTTTCTCTAAAAATGAACTTCAGTTTAAAAAAAGAGGAAAAGATATTCAAGAAGTGCTCCCAAAGTAGATGAACATATTGAATCATACTAGGTATTAAATGTGACACAAAGCAATGCTTGCCTTTGCCCTAGAACTTAGTAAGAAATTAAAAAAATATTTAACCAAAAAATAAAAAATGAAAGCAAATTTATTGTCAGAACTGTTCATGAACAATCATATTGTATGTGCAGGGCTGCTTGATCTCAACTGACAATGAGAGACACTGAGAACCAAATAGAAGAAATCTGTTGCTGGAATTGCACCAACCTCATAGGCTGAGCCAAACACAGTGGAGCTTCCTGAATATTACAGAATCACAGAATCATTAAGGTTGGAAAAGACCTCCAAGATCATCAAGTCCAACCTTTGATTGATCACCACATTGCCAGCACTATTTGACATGTTCAGTCATTTCTTGAACAGTTCCAGGGGTGGCAACTCCACCACCTCCCTGAGCAGTCTGTTCCAATGCTTAACAAGCATTTTTGTGAGGAACTTCTTGATGTCCAGCCAGAATTTTTGGTGCAGCTAGATCCTATCTCTCATCCTGTCACTGGTTCCTGGGAGAAGAGACTGACCCCTGTCGTGCTACAACCTCTAAGTCATCATGGAGAGTGATAAGGTTCCCCTGAGCCTCCTTTTCTGCAAGTTAAATAACTCCAGCTCCCTCAGCTGCACCTTACAGGACTTATTCTCTACTTTCTACTTACTCTCTACTTATAGGACTTACTCT
This sequence comes from Melozone crissalis, assembly GCF_028551555.1. Lineage (NCBI taxonomy): Eukaryota > Metazoa > Chordata > Aves > Passeriformes > Passerellidae > Melozone > Melozone crissalis. The sequence goes on from NW_026535820.1 coordinate 29,476,284, forward strand.
CTCTGCCTTCACCAGAGAGGCAATGAAGCTAGTGAAGGGTAAAAATCCTTTTAAGGAGCAGTGGAAGCAGCATTAATCTGCAAGAACTGTAACTAATAATAAACTTCAGTAGTTTCAAGTTTTCAGAAATTTTTAATTGCTTTGACTACTTCTGCCTTTTGACTTACAGGACTGATAATTTCCCTGGCTTTTGAATACTTGTCTATTTAGGATTCTCGCAACACCTTTGTTCAACATTGTTTGCTGCATGCTGCCTGTATTGGTTGAGTGGGACTATCACCCTTTCCTTAACTTTCACTCCATATATGTCAACTGTTGACCACAGACCTGTAACTGAAAGGCAATTTATTGCAGCCACTTTTAGTGTAGGACTGTTTTCTCATTTGTCATAACTTTTTAAACATCTGTAACTTGTTTCTCTATGTGTATACAAATTGATGCCAAACTAGACTAAGCATGTAGCTATCTGTGTTTTTTCCACCATTAACAACTTAGCAAGGATAAGAGGCATTTGATATTCTCTTTTTTTGTCAAGGCTTGCTTTTGTGATACTATAAGAAAACAATATTTCTATCTGATTGAGTGCTGAGCTGTGATTTTGAGCTTTACTAAATAACAGGTATGACAGAGTTGTCCTTAATTGCTCTGTATGTTACTGGACCATGTTGCTCAGGTCTGTAACTATGGGATAGCTGCATTGAAAATGAGTGCACCTCTCACAAAACCTCAGCTTTAATAAGCCATCTTTATTTGTCCAGAGTTGCTAACCCTTTCTATCATGGGAATCTCTCTGTAAACACTTCTGATAACCGAATTTGGGTCTAATAAATACACTACTCACTGATGGAACTATAATTATCCAATCTGCAGGCTTTGCACATATAGGAGTTGTTGAATCAGATATTCTAACATAGGCCCTGATGTCTCTTCTGGCAACTTCACCACCTCAGTAGTTTGTGTTTTTCAGTTATAAATTGGTAACATTAAATGTCTTTAATAGGTTATTACTGGAATCCTGTAGACAACAAAGTGAATACAAATAGAGTACTTGACAAGTCACAGACTGTAATGGTTGGCAGATCCCATTGGCAATTTAGTAATGTGCTCAGGATCGCAGATATTAGAGCTGGAAAAGACACATTAGGTGAAATCCTAGGTTGAGTGAAGAAAATGGCAGAATTTCTGCTGAGTTCAATGGGACCAGTTGCATTAATAATACTGCATTATGTCCTCTTCCGGTATTGATCATAGCACTCCAGTCTGTGTGCAATTGTATGGGAATTCCTTGAATCCAAGCACTGAGGCTTTGTAGGAAAGTATGTAGCTATAAGCTTTTTTGTTATCTATACTCATGTAGCACTGGCCAAACTCCCAAGGCCCTGTCTCTGGGCTCATTCAAAATTTACTAAATTTCTTCTTGTTGTATAATCCTGGTCAGGAGTCCAAGGGGATGTACCTGGGGCATTACACAGAACAGGTTGAAGTGACTGAAAACTGTCACAAGATCCAGAATGACTTCTGCTGAGCTCCACAGGTGTTTCCAGATGTTTATTTAATGTGTGTTGGAGCCATGGACTCCTTCTTAAACCTTGACTCTTACTATTTCCTACTGTCATCAGAAATATAAATGACCCATTAAAGAGGCAACAGAGTATGCTTTTGATAACAAGATTCTCTCAGGTGGCAAAGAGGCAGGAGGTTCCCAAGGAAAGGAGGCAGTTTATGTTGAGGTGACCCTCATTTGTAGGGTTACAAGAGCAGTGCAGGGCACTCCAGCATTCTATACCAGATGCATAACTTAGAACACCCTAAACCTCATTTGTGCTCAGGTTGTCCTAAATATTCCTCAAGTCCATTCTAAAAGTTGAGGTTCAAGATCAATAAAGTGGAAATGTGGCTTCAATGCACTTTTCTACTTGTGATTGTAAAGAACATAAAGTAAGAATTGAGTCCCTGGGCTGGTTGCACAGCTTCACTGGCATTTCTCAAGGCTTCAAGCTTCTCTTCTGCTAAATGGAAATTAGAGGCCATTCTCCAGATATGAGCCCTTGAGAAGAAAAGCTACTAACAGCTGCAAAACTTTACCTGGCATGTAACTAGTACACTAATATATTCTGCTGATAAAATCCCATGGTCATATATTGTTTCAAATCCTTCCACTGACTTTCAGGCAGTAACTGAAAAGAAAAAATGCAAGGTGATCATTGCCTCAATAAAAACCTTTCAAAGCCGAGTGTAAATGAATGCTGTAAATTTCACATTTTTTTCCCTGTACGTCTCACAGATCTGAGCTCTGAGGATCAATCAGTTGCACGCAGGAGTCGTGACCCTGCTCTCATTGCTCTAAGGAACTGTTGTCTCACTGCATGCTATGACCCTTGGCATGAACCTGGTAATATTACTACTTGTGGGTCTATCAACAACAAGCCCTCTGTGGTCCCAATGTGCTTAGGAAAACTTAATTCCTCTTGTTCCAAATGTAGGGATCTCTTTTGTGCCAATTACCCTTTGACACTGCTATTCAAGCTTACTTTTCCAAACACTGGTTCCATAAACACTACTCCCTTCACAGGGACATAGGCTGGCAATAGCAAGGAAAACTAGTGCAAAAATGTTTTCTTTTGATGTTCTGATTTTGCGATGGTTGCTAAATGTATGTCACTGTCTTTTAGGCAGCTTTGCATAATGTCTGGATAGCTGACTTCTTTGTGAGTTAATCTTCAGTTTTCTTGTAGGCTTAGAGACAGGTTGCAAATCTTTTGTGGTCCTCATCATAAGTGTTAGATCTTGCTATGAATGTATGGGTGAAATCAGATTCCTACAAATCTCTGTTCAAATATGTGTTAGCTTTGACTGCCTGGGTGGTCAGTCACAGTCTCAAAGAAATCTTCTCTGTGGCTATACTAGCTTTGGAAATATATATTTCAGTTATTTCCACATTCTTGCACCAGAATCACTTCCTCTGACAAGGAGGTGAGTCCTGATCCAGCCAGCTTAGGTGCTGCAGGAGCAGCACTGTTAATGCCCAACTCTACTTGCTGATTCCATAGAAGGAACATCTGAGTGATGCATGGATGTCTGTAAGCAACCATTTACATGTGAATTATCCATCAGGGGCTGGGAAGTGAAAATTTGGTACAGAACACACCAGAGCACTAGGGACAGCTTGGCCTTCTCCACTAACTTCTACACGGGTGACTTTTTTTTATCACTCAGCTCCTTCACTGAGCAAATAAATACCTTGGTCACTGGCTTCCAAGGTAAGGTCCTGGTACCTGTTCCAGCTGGGTGGCAGGTTTCCCCACCAGCAGGCAGCTGGGCAGCAGAGTTTAGGCCGTTTGCCAGGTGGGCAGGCTGGTAGCCCTGGCATGCAGCAGCACTGCAAGAGACCTGAAGGAGAGGAAGCACACCTGATGGCAGCTTGTAGTTTGACAGCCTGGAGGTCTTTCACAGACTCATCCAAAGCACAAATGCCACTTCTGGGTCTTGAGAAGGGCAGAGTGAGCTTAAAAAGCATGAGGGCTGACATTGAAAGGAGTGTAGTCGGGGTAGACTGGGCTCTCTTCCTGATCACTGATCTGCTCAGGGGCTTTCAGAATGCACTGCCTTGTGCTTAGCCACGATTTCTGCACTTTGCTGTAACTCACAGAGCTAGACTATGCTCCTCAGGGCAAGGCTGGTGCTGCCTGCCCATCTTCCCAGCAGGGCTCCGTGGGTTGTACTCAGCCCAGCTCCTGACACACCACCCCAGCTGCTTCTCTCCCTGGAGGGTAGCAGGGACGCTCCTGTGCAGCTGTGAGGGCTGTAGCAGCAGGTTCACTTTTCAGGTTACATTGGATGGTCTTTTTTATTGTGATGTTTTCTTCTTCCCTTTCCCCAGGATGTTTCAGTCATGTCCCATGGGGGTGCTCAAAGAAACAACAGTAAATTTCCACCCCTTAACAAGTGGCATTGATGAAACTGTGCTCCCATTCCTGTTGTCCTGGTCTTAGTTTACTGCCAAATCCTGTTGTGGGTACACAGCAAAAAGGGAAGTTTTTTATATATATACTTTATGTATTGTAGATAGCAATATTTTTTGCTCAGAAAACTCTGCCTAAGCTGAAACAAAGAATGGGGAGACCCCCAGCCCCAAAGCAGAGAGCTTTGGAAAGTTACATGTGAAGGAAAAAGAGATACACAGCCTATCCTCTGTATTTGTATGAGGTGGGTTTTTTCTGACATGTTTTTTTTTACATTAACTAATGGCACTGAAGTTTTCATGGCCTTTGATCTTTGATCTTTGATACTGATTATAGCAATTTAGTTGAAAAGGCCTGACTTGGGTCATCTATTATTATTATTCTAGTAGGGTTATAGTAGGTTTAGTGTTTTTGTTTGAGCAGCTCAGTTAATTTTAGGTGGAAAAGGCCTCATTCTCCTGTGGTTAGCACTTTGGGTAGTCACTTCCTGAAGAGCTTCCTCTCTGACGGCTCCCTTTGGGCACTTATTTCCAGTGAGTTAAGGTGGGTTTTTGGGTCAGAGCTTAGAGAGCTGTGAGTCAGGAGAGAATCAAAGATGATGTATTTTTCTCACTCTATCTCTGTGCTGCTTTATTTCTGGAAAATCAAATATAACAGTTTAATCAAAAAGGAAGTGGGAAACAGTGTAAAAATACTGCCTAGCTTTTGCACAAATAAAGAATAAATGAAATAGAAGCATATTCATCAAAATCCAAGTCAATACTGAAATAAAGTTGGCCCCTGTTGGTATGTGCAACATAAAAGGAAAAAAAAAAAAAACAGAGGGAGCAAAGCACTTATGAAAAGGATTTTTTATTTTGGTGAAATAACTGTTTTTCAGAATATAATAGCAGTAACACAGTCTATGCATAAATGTTATGAGGGGAAAACTTAGGTTTTAAATTAGGTATTTTTCTTTCTATGCAAAAAGAATAGCAGAGAATTGCTTTGGACACTGTTAAGAACTGGGAATTACAGCTTGGGTATTTTGGAGGGGCTGAATTATAAAATCCAGTGTGATTGATGCTGACAGGGCAGATGGGCCCTTTAAAGTCCTGGCAAGGCAGGAGGTCACACTCCTAATACTGTGGCATACAGGGAATCCACACAGGGAACTGGGAACCCTCCCAGGGGCTCCCAGCCAGCAGCCTTAAATAAAGTTCTGGTGCAGAAGGAGAACTGAAAATGCTAATAAATAAATAAATTAAAAAGAGAAAAAACATGACAAAACCAACTGCAGAGGAACTATCAGTAGGAATATTTGTCTTACAAAGTCTGAGGGAAACTGCTGCCTGTTTTTTGTTTGTTGCTCTTTCTCTTAGACTGAGTTTGGGGAAGAGCTGCTCAGGAGCTTTCTCTGGCATGGGAAAACAGCATTTGGCCCTATGATCTAGTGGCAAATGAGTTGAGGTTGCCCACATCAGCTACACAGTGGCCCCTAGGAGCTGACCTGACTCCTGCTCTGATCAGCACACCTGCACCACCCTCCTCCAATAGCTTAATTCACCTCTGTGCCAGAAGCTACTCACTAGGGCTAGGGAGCATTTCACTCTCTTGAGTGGAATACATTCCACACAAGAAGATGCAATGACCCACCCCAGAACAGACTCTCACAAGAGACAGGGACTTTTTGCCACACCATAAGTCAAAAAGGTAGCTTGGAAAGTGGTTGGGAAAACCTGATGGTGAGCTCTTCCCTCAGATGATCAATAGATGCATCAGGTTTTCTGGTGGTTCTGAGGTGAGTACTGCAATGATATTGAGTGGTACTGAGTAGTAAGGTGCTGTCAAAGAAAGGCTTTAGCAAATTTGATTCTTTTAATTTGCTCTGGTCTTGCTCTTTAGGATTTAGGAAAGGTTTTGGGATGGAGGAATATATTTTTTTAATAAAAAGTTGAGTTTGTATGCCAGTATAATTCTGCTGTGACTTTATCTATGTTATCTGAGTGAAATCTCTTGATGCCAAATGAATGATTCTGGCTAATGCAAAACTAAAGCTGTACAGATTAAGCCAAACTTGCCTTGCATATTGTCCAAGAGCCATAAACCCAAGAAAAATACAACCAGAGTAAAAGGCAGGAAAGAGCAGAAGCTCATCAAAGTTTTCATTTCCCTTTCCACTGATGCCTTTATGATAAATTGATGTTATAAGAAACAAAGATCTGGAAAAAAAAAATGGGACCCAGCTTCATCTTGGCTTTGAGAGGAGACCTGCAGAACTTCATAGTGCATTTCACAGAAACCTTTAATCAAACCACCTTGGAGTCCTACAGTCATTGGGGTTACAGAAACTCCAGTTTACTGCATTTGGGAAGAGACCAATAAGTGGATCCCATTGCCAAGTGGCTGTGGTACCCATAAAGTTTCTCACAAGAGGTTCCATTTTAAGCACACTTCACATACAGTGAAGACATTGGTTTTATAGTGGTTTATAATGTGGCCCTCATTGGACTCAACCTAACTTCTGGTGCTAGAGGTAGGTGGTCTGTTCAGTACAGGATGCAAAGTGACCTTTCTCCATATTGACCTTTTCATCCAGAAAAGGGGAGAGAAAGACAGGACCTTTGTCTGAGGGTGTTGGTCAGGTTGGAAACAGAAGATCAGAATGCCAAGGGAAGCAGAAAAACGCACCAGTGCAAAGACACCCTTATGTAGAAATTTGTCTTGTGTGAGTACCCTCTACTCTACCCAACAGAGGTTGTGTTGCACCTACTGGCTGTGATGAGTCCCCTTACCCCTACTGTCCTTGAATGTGCTCTGGCAGGCCTGTATTTCCTGACTGATGTTATTTACCATGAGTATTGGAAAGACAGATGTGTAGTTTGCCTCCTGGGCAGGAGAGCAAGTGCCTGCAGAATGCTGTTAGCTGGGAAATTTAACTGCATAAACTGAAGTGCTGTGAGTGATGATTTTAGAATTGGCATGTTCTCCTTTCAACTTATAAGCCTATTTTGATATTTATACAGAGTCATAAAATGTAGCAGAAATTTTTAATATATTTACGTTCATAGGACAGCTACATATATCCTGAAACCAAAGCTGTTATTTTTGTTTTCTTTACTTGTTTTCCAGTAATATTTAAATTATTGATCACATCCACTCAGGCTTAGTAAATCTTGCATTCACATCTACCTTTTTAATGACTGCAATAGTGATTTTTTTTGAGTCTGTGTATAATAATGTTAATAGGCATACAGTACTGAAAAGCTGCTTTAACCCACCTACCAAACAAATATGTCTGCCATGATGCTGTCATGGTTACCTTTGATGTGAAATCACCATCTTATTGTACAAGAAAGGAGGGGCAATGCAGTCTGGGAAGAGGAGTTTAGATGACAATGACATTGATTTCCGAGATGAGGTTCTGCTGTTATCTCTGCTGCTTTGACTTTCCTGAAGCTGTTAAGATTCAGATGAGGGCAGAAATGGAAACAAAAATGTAGCTTATATAAGAGTAAAGAGTGTTCCTCATTTATCTGGCAGAGGAATAAGGAATGAGACGGAAGGACCCTCAGAGGCTGTGATGTATTTGCTAAGAAAGAGACGGATGGAAGTAGAGTGAGTGGAAAGTTTTGATGAAGTTGCAAGGACTGAATAAATGAAGTTCCATTCAGAGTGGGAAGTGTGGTCTTCAACATCACCACTAGTTTGGCTGCAAGTCAAATTAAATAATAGATGTTTTCCTTGACCTTATGCTACTTTCACAGTGTGTTACATGATATGTTCAAAAATTAAACTGCCTCTTAATAATACTCCTTACTTTGGTGTTATTATTGGAGTACCACATGCAGCCTAATCTTCCAGGCTTCACTTGGACAAAACTCTCAGTGTTTTCAGAGCAGGTTTTGCCAAAATGTCCAAGAAAAACTTGTGAATACAGTTTCATTTCAGAGCAGTACTGTACATTCCCAGCACTCACTGAAACGGTAGCTGAAATAGGTTGGAAATACCACAGCAGCAGTGTTTGGACATACATCAGCATTGTTTGTTTTCATCAGTCTGGAAATACTACAAGATTGTCTGGGTGCATCAAGAGAAGAGTGAATCTGTCCAATGGGAATAGAATAAAATTCTATACAATAGAATAGACTTCAGGTTAAGCTGGAAGACACAGATGGATCCCCTTTGGAATCAGCTTGTTCACCTCTGGCCCCTAGAAAACATTCAGTAATGGGCCAACACTATCAAGGACCTGTAACGGTGAGCTCAGAACTCTTTCAGATCAGCATTAATAGGATGTGCCCGTGCTTGTAAGGATGCCTAGTCTGCATTTTTATAGGTGCATAAATAACTTGGCAGACTAAATTAATGCACAAGCCAGGTTAAGACCTTTATAAAAGAAAAAGATTGTTGCATTATTGGCATTAATATGATTGAAAGGGTGAGTGCAGAGATACGATGCCATATGGTGGCAAGCAAGGCCTGTGGTAAGCTTTCTGCTGGGAAACAGAGTGTCACCTTAGGGAAGTGCAGTGGAGGTGACTAGAGCACCTCTCATGAAGATCTTCCTCTGGTTTTCTGTGTCATCATTGGTAAGTAAAGGAATGGAGAATTTAGTTATCCTGACCTTCTGTGGAGTCTAGAGAATTTATAGACTTTTCCTCTAGGAGAAGAATTCCTGCACAGTACTTTTCCTTTGTTTGTACTTTGCTGGCCATCTCCAAATGTGCATGCCATCTTAACCCCAAAGAGATCTCTTGTTCAGAAAATGCTACCTAAAGTGAAGACTTTGGAAGACCTCTCAAAAATACGCTTGGATGTGATTAAGCATTCAGGTTTGAAATAGATAATTATCAGTGTGCACAAAGCAGGGGAGGGAAGGACAATAGAATGAGGAGGAAGAAGCAGAACTCAGTGTTGTCAAAAAGTCACAAGACCTTTGAATTATTACACTGAAAATTGAAACTACTTTATCAAAATTGATGGAAGTGGCATGTAAGGTTGTTCTCCCCTGCACCTCACATCCAAAGTTTACACTTTGAAATATGTTTATCTGTAATTCAAACCTAGGAGTCTGAGTGACCTCAAGTTATATTTTTAAGCAGTCTCTATTTATATGACTCCATGCATGATGAGCCTTTGGACACAGAAAGACAGGTCGATGTACTTTGAAATCAAAGTGACTAAATACATGTACACACAGACACACAGACACACACCCCTTTCATTCCACTCTTCCCCATGTGGCAGCTCCTGCAAATTTGTCTCCTTTTTTTAAGTCTAAGAAAAGGTCACAGAAATACTGGAATGTTATTGTCAGAAACTAATGCCGTAACTTACAGTATTATGCATATTCTTAAAATACATGTGTGTGCAGCCTCACACGCATACACTGTGCAAACATACCATGCCATGTGAGAGCACTTCAGAAAAATCATTACAATTCATCACATATTGTGTCCTCCCCACTACTTGAGGATGAAAGTTTTCAATACTAATGCTGCAAAGTGGGTATTATGTTGATTTATGCTAATCGGTTCTATACATGCTGTCATATTATATTGTTAAGTGATGACATTGGTGAAGTACTGTTGCTTCCAGTGTTAACAGCCCACCAGTGCTGGTTTGTAAACAGCAGGGGAGCCACCCACCTCCACAGTCTCCATGGTCTGTTAGGTACAGCTGGGAGCTGGGGACCTCCACTCGTTCCTTTTCTTATGCCTTTATTGGCACAGCTAGATATGAGGAGATTGCAAAGCTGTTAAAAATGAGGCTTTTCTCAGATGTCTTCCAATTTATTATTGGAAGCCTGTTGTTTGGCTACAATAGGGCACATTATGTGGATTTGAGACCTTCCTTTGGACCCACCCTGCCCTAGGAGCTGCAAATGTCAGTCCATGTGCCACATGGTAGAGTAACTTCCATGTGAGCCAAAAATTTTTGTGCCTTATAAGCAAGACTTTACGTGTGTCCACAAGGAGGGTTGTCCAGCCTCTAAACAGATGGGCAGGAAGATGGATGTGGCTCAAGACCTCTCTGCTGTCTGCAGTGGCAAGACTACTCAAAAGGACTAAGGAGAGGGGTGAGGACTGGGAAGGGTGATGACTGACTGCTCTTCCTGACTCTGCCTTCTTCCCCCCACCACACCCGATGGCAGAACAGGCTTGTGCGTTCCTGGGTGCCTTGTTTGTGTCCTTTGTCAGTGCTTAAGGGTACAGAGAAAAATGCCGGCCTTAAAGCAGCTGTGACGGATCATTGTTTATTTGTCTTGTCGATGTGGGGTAAACTCTCAGTTGCAGATGATAGCACTTTGCTGTGTGCTGCACATGTACAGCCAATGAATGCTTCATCTAAGAGCTAGGGAAGGACTGGCGTTTTCATGTCCACTCTGAAGGAAGTGTTTTAATGAAGGGCAGTAAGTCAAGTTACTTTGAACTTCCTTTATGTGTGATTTTGTGTTTGCCATGTCCTGTGCTTAAAGACCTTTATACAACAAATTCAGTCTGGGACCATCACAGATGACTTTCACTGTCCAAAGCAGGGTAGGGAAATATTTTGTTTAAATTTGATATTTTATGTTAAATAGCAGAATATGCAGGACATAGTGGCTTCTGGTAAGTGTATATCACAGCTGATGTTCAACAGTGCAGTAGTAAAACATTGCACTATTTTGAAACAATTACTTAAGTAATGCTGTATTGTGGCTAAAATAACACGACCTTCACCTATCTACCTGTTGTAAAACTTCACCTCAAAGGATCCATTCTAGCAGTGCAATTTATCTTTCATGCAACTCTAGATTTACTAAGCTCAGCCTGAACTCAGTTCTCTGCCTTTGATCAGTATATTAATTTAACAGAAGAGCCTCTGAAACAAAAGGAACATTGATAGAATGGAAGCAGAGGATAGAGAGAACACAGCAATACAAGCCTTTCTTGCAAAAGGAAGTTGCCCTGAAGAAGTAGCAATAGATCAAACACTCTTCATCACCAGGAATGTCTATGGTAATTGAAGTTAACACGGGAACATTTGTCTTATTGACACATCGTTTGTTTAAAAAGTAAACTCGGTTTGACTCATAGACTGTAATGATCAGTTTGTAACATGTGGTGGAAGAATTTTTAAAGGCTGTCTTGTGAGGTTTTTTAGCAGTATCTGGTACAAGGAGGGGCTGCAAGAGGTTGGGACAGGGAAGAGTTGCAGCTATTGAAGGAGAAACACTGAGCAATTCTTGGGAGAGTCTGTAAGAGAAAAGTTTATTGGCTTTCCCCCTATTTTTTTTCTGAAGCTTGTGTGTAGCAAAAAGCTCCTCAAAGCATCAGGAATACTTGTGTGCTTTTGTCTGCTGGTGACTACCCTGGGGGCTATGCCCTCCAGTGAATGGTTTAATGACATAGAGCAAACAAGCCCCATGTCACTGAACATTCTTTCACAGCCCTTCAGGAAGATAATATATGTCCACACTTCCTGCATGTAGGGTGGAGGCAGACATGCCCCCACGCAGGGCCATGGGACTACTGCTGTCCCTCCCTGCAGACATTCCTCTTCTGTACCCTGATTATTCTGATACATGAATTTCAGCAGCTCCTCTGAGCTGCATGGCATCCTGCATCCTGTTTTTCCATTTAGCATCCTGTTTTCCCATTAAGTACTGGGTTTCTACATAAAAAGTACTGGCAGTAAACGACACTTTAATAATCCTTAATTATTTTGTGGGGAAATGTCTTCACACCTCTTTTTGCCTGGGGCATTTAACACCTCTGGTTATGTCCATGTATGAGTGCATGTGCCTGAATATATGTGTGTGTGAGTGTGTGTGCGTGTGTGTGTGTTTAGGAATGAGTGTCCAGAGTTTGCCATGCACATTTTCTTGCACAAAAGAGACAGAAAAAACTGTCTAACCATCACTAAAAAGAGCAGCAGCAGTGCTCATCTAAGGAAAAGAACACCCTCCTCACCAGTAGCACTTTGTGATGATTGCTGTTATTGAAGCAGTTTATTAAGTACACAAGAAAGTCCAATACAACAAATTCAGAGGGAGAGAAAAGTTGTAAAGGCCAACACAACAGCTCTTCTGTGAATCTATTCATTATAGAGTCATTTGGGTTGGTCACTACTTTAGAGGAAAAGTGATATTTTTGGGGGAAAAATAAAAGGAGAAAAAATTTACAAAAGTCAAAGTGCTCTATCTTTTTCCTCCTTTCCCTCAGCTCAATTTTCTGATAATCTCTGGTATTCACTGAATCAAATGGTGACTGCTGATTGTTTTGATGATAAATTGCCTGCAGTGCATGTGGGACTAATTACGAGATGGCACATTTCATTCTGCCACCTGTATAAACTATATTTTAGACAGGCACAATAAGGGAAGTATTCCCAACAACACAACATTTGGAAAAGCTGCAGACCTTCTCCCTGTTCCCTCCCCCACCCTTACTAAGGGAAAAATTTGTAATAAAGAGTTGGGTCTTGTGTCTATAATATGGGAAAAACCTGAGGGAATAAAAGGATGAGGAAGAAATCAACCTGGAGGATCTGCAAGAAAGGAGAAGTGGGGTTCTGGGAGAAAAGAAAGAGAAGGGCAATATGTCCACAGAGAAAGAGAGATCAAAGGGAGTAAAAGACCTGAAAGCAATAAGATTGTTTTGGCACATGAGAGGGAGATGATGAGGCTTAGGAAGTTGGCCTGGGGAAGTAGCTGCTCAAAAGGTACAGGCAAAGAGCTAAGAAGAAAGAGACAAAATCTGGGTCAGACCCTCCTTGGTGACTGAAGACTGCTTGATATGGTTTGGAAAAGTGAAACAGGGTGAATTCTGACCTTTTCTGAATCACTGGCTTGGCTAGGACACAAGCATTGCAATCACATGAGGCCAAAGGGAAACCACAGATGCTTTTTGCCTAACCTTTCTCTTGCTTCTTCTTGGAGATGAGGTGGTGTACAATTTTGATTAGTATTCTTTTGAAAGAAGAACACTTTTTTTTTTTTTTGTGAAGGAGAAAACTCTAAATCATTACAAACCATTTTATAAGTTGCGCTTGGTATTTGTCTCAGTGTGTATAAAACAATGGGACAGAATATTCAACTTTTTTGGGTTTTTTGAAAAAGGAGTCCTTATTTTCTATAGCTGTCTACACATTGTTTTTCTGCCTTTGCCTTTGCTCTCTGCAGATGTCAAGAGAGTGCAAGTGTGCATGAAGGTCCTTGAGTATGAGAGAGAATAAGAGCTAGAATTGTTATTTCATCCTGTGTTCTACACAGTGATGTTGTCATGGCCCCTTACAATAGCAAATAAATAATCTTCCTCCTGTCTTCTCTGCTCCAATAATGGTGCTTGTATCTTCCATCTTGTCCAAAGGTCCCAGTGCAATAGCTGACATACAATAGCACATCACTGCTGCTCATCCATGCATGCATGCATGTATATGTATTTACACATTATCATCACATTGACTGGCTGGAGCCAGCTTTTGGTTATATAGTCTTCAAATACTCTAGAAGTCCCTTACTGCCATTGTGTTTTGTACATTGCATTACACCCCACAGGGATATCACCAGGATACCGGTAATATCGCTTTGTGATACGCTTGTAATCTCCCAGAACAAGTATTTGTGACCTAATCTGTGTGTATCACTCTTTTCCTGCCCAGTTGCCATTCAAGCACAAAGAAATTATTTCAAAGAGAATTATCTTCATGTGTGTTTTTGCCGTTCCTCTTGCAAGAGACTGTAAAAGTCATGGCTGCTTTCTTAAGCCTTCCTTATCACCACAAGAGACAGCATTTCCAGTGATGCAGACTCTTGTCTTTTTCCTGGTGTTCCTGAGAAGAAGAGATCAGACTCATTCTGAGTGAGTTGAGTGTCCATCAGATTTTCCCTAAAAACTCCTGAATGCCCTGCCCACCTTCTCAAACTGCTGCGGAGGGTTTGGGGGATCAGGATCTGACAGAATTTATGCACATATGTCCTAGGTAGAAGAAAGAGACACAAGTTAGTACTCCCACCAAAGACTGCTTGAAGAGTGAATGCATCTATGTCATTTGACTCCAGAGAATAGACTCAGGAAAAAGTGGGAGGAGACAATGCTGGGAATGCAGAATCATGATGAAGTGTCTTCTGGTAAAATTCTGCTGTGTCTTGCCCTTCAGCAAATACAGGTAAATCTGAACCTGAAGCTCAAAGGTGAGAAACAGAGTCTGTCTAAACTTCACTGGCAATGACACTATGCAGAGTTTCTCTTTTGTCATACATCCATCCATCCAGCCAGCCAGCCAGCCAGCCAGACACCTGGTTATACTTTGGAAAATCATAGCCATTTGCAGGGTTTTTTATACTGTAACATGCTGTAATTTTGCCTTTAACTTTCCTCGTGCATAAGATTGGTTTATGGACTACCTTTACAGATGAACTATTAGGAATGCCAGGGGAAAAAAAAAACCTGCAAAAGCAGCAGATTAGTAGAAAAGTATCAGTGTGAACTCACAACAATAAATTATTATTCTGTGGTAATAGTGTAATTGTGGATTTGGTTTGATGGATTTCCTTTGCCTTCAGATCTGAGTGTATATGACACAACTTTGAGTAGAAAACAGTATATACATCTGGTAGTGGACACCTGTGCAGCAAAAGCATTGCCTTCCAAGGAAGGGTTGAGCCTGTAGCTGTGGGATAAAGGAGTCTTCTTGGACACACAGACAGGAGGGATGGGGAGCTGGGGACCTGAAAACTGGAAAGTGGGAGAAAAAAATGAAAGCTGTGGAAGAGTCCTAGAGTCTTCTGAGACCTCAAATTTCCTTGAATCTTTTTGATCCCCAAATCAAACTTCCTCTCCAGTGTCTGTATTTTTGTTCCATCTCTGTATCAAATGAAAACAGTAATGGCGTTGAAGTTAAATAAGCCGCATTTTTTTACTGTTATAAGTAATAAATCTGTTTAAAGATACATTACTACTTTTCTTGAGGGATAATTTAGGCTATATATCAAAAGGAAAATCAATAGTTTTTTCCTTTACAAATAATTACCTGTTTGACTCCTTTCTATTTTTTCTTTTTTATTTATTTTGTCTTCAAAATATTTCTTCTGAATACTAAAGGTGTCTTCTGCCTTAACTCTAAACCAGTAACACTTGCAACACAGAAACAGCAAAATCATCCTGGAAAGCCTTACCTGAGGTGGTTTCAAAGGCCTATTATGCTCTGCAGAAAGTAGCCAGAGATTCAGGAGTTGGCATGGACTCCTGTTCACTGTACTACAGCCTGCAGAGGGTGAAACCCATGTCCTGAAAAAATGAACACTAATGTGGTCAGAACAGAACTGGCTGTGAAAGCTTAAATTTCAATCAGGTAAGGTTTCTCAAGGAGATGTTTAGGTTTCTAGGCAAAAAGAGTTTAAGACCATCTGAGAAAGATTAAAAATAAGAGGTGGGAAAACAGGAAACTATTTTAATAACATAATGTTTCCATAACTTCTCCTCATTATGTACCTATGAGAAAAAAGATTTTGCTTATTCATACTTTTTAGTTTGGCAAAATCTGTGCTTCTGTTTTCTCTTTCCATTTTATTGATGAAACAACCATTAGCTCTGAAGTATCAGGGAAGAACAGTAACCAAATAAAAAAGTTTTTTCTTCCAAAAGATAATGCTTTGAAGAAACATTTTAAAAAGTCAAAGATGAAAGTACCTGAAAACATGAGGTAGCCTGTGTGATGTTCTGTCTTTTCTACTCTCCTGTTCTTTTGAGCCTAATCTTCATATATTTAGCCTTGGACTATCAGTGGTTCTTCAATTTTTTTTTTTCTTTTTATATTTTAGGTTTGAGACAGCTCTTAAGTGTTTTTTTTATCAGTATTATTAAAGTAGCATGACTTTGTGTGGACATGTTTCAAGTTTGCCCCTTTCTGCAAACTTCACCTGTAGTTGTACTTGAGGTAATTATATCAAGCCAGATTTTAAATGAATTAGCTGAAATACTGGCATGAGCAGAGTGGCTGCTCACCTTCGACCATGTCAGCATGTTTCACCAGGGCAAGCTGGGTTCTAACTCCATCAGGCTGCACAATTATTACAGCTAGGCTGGATATGTCAATAGGAATTGCAACCACATGTTCCAGTTACAGAGCAAATGCACTTTAAGGTTGTTTAATAGAATTCTTACACTATTTGCATCATAAGCATAGTCAAGACTATTAAAACTGCCCAAGACAGTTTGGAACTGGTTAAATATATTCACTGTTCACTTCACTGAAGCTCAAAGACAAACTCATTTGTGAGTGGTAAAGTTTTACTCTTCTGGAACTCCACAGGATTTCTGTCAGAGATTTTGTGAGCAGGGGAACATGACCACCCCCATTTTCTGAGGAAGCTTTCTCTTTGAATGCTTCATTTGTGAAAAACCATGAGGTTTTTGAACCTTGGACTCACTGATACTTTCTGTAGCTCCTGGCTGCTCATGTTTTAGCTGAAGTATGATGGTGTTCGTCTCATCTGGTACAGGCTCAGTTCTCCAAAGGAAAAAAAAATTTTAAGACTCATCATCTTGCATTTCTTGATTGTCTGTTTAGGCTGATATTTAGTTTCAATGAAGGATAATAGTTGCCAGAGGCACATTTCTCTCACTTTCAGGGGAAAGGTGTGTGGGAGTGAGGGGCTAAGAAAGTTTTAATGAAAATGCACACGGTTAGAGAAGACAGCATTCATTTGAGCATTCTTGTTCCTTCTTCACTCTCTGGAAAGCATTTGAAGTGATAACAGGGAGATAGCTAAGAGTGGATGGTGAGTAGTAGGCAGAAGTTGTTTCAGGCTGAAAAAGGCATTTCATGATGGAGACCTACTGAGGGATCTAAGACTCGCTTGAATGTGCACATTAATAACACCTTAAACAAGTGCCAAACTAAAACTGTTGAAAAGGGCTGGAAAAATATTCATTCATCTCCTATTAAGATAGTCTTAAATTCTATTCTTCAAAAATAGATCATAATGTATGTAAACTTTCTTATGAACAAACAGGAGGCAAATCCACCCTTTCAAGGCTGGATATATTTTTATCTCAGAGTAACAGTAACTTCTACTGCTTTTACTTTTTCTCCATAAAAGTAAAAAATGTAGCTAGCAGCAGAGGTAGTTGTAGTGCCAGGTCTGCAAAGCATTTAAGAATGTGCAGAAGTGCTTCCCTATGCAACAAAGCCCTAGCACATGCTTTATCTTAAACATGTGCTCAAGTCCCATTGAAAGCATCAATGTTTAAACACGTGTCTAAATGCTTTGCTGTACCAGAGCTCCGGGCACAATTTGTTGTCCTTTGAAGCCAATGGGAATCTAATCCTTTTAATAGTTATCCCATCAAACAATAAATCTCAACTGTTAAATAATCAAACCAGAAAATAAAATAAGAAATCTGTTAAAGGTAGTTGCTGACTACATTCAAATAACAAATAAATATTAAAAAAAAAAAAGCAGGATGGGGTCAGAGCTATTTCAAAAGCAGACACAAAGACAGATGAGATTCGCTCAATAAATTCTTTGTTCAGTTATATATTGAGCATGTTCATTCTGTTAAGCTATAAACCTGTATTTACATAATTTTTTGATGTTTCAGTTCACTGTGGCCCTGATTCAGCAAACTGCTTAAACAGGTGCTTTGCTTTCTACATCTCTAAGTCCAAAAGTCAAAGTGGATCCACATGTATTTGTGGCCTGTCAATGAAATGGAGCCTAGAAGATGGCTTTGCTGAATGCCCGGTCACAAAACCTTCCTCCACAAAGAAATGACTATCCAGAGAAGAATTCAATATATAATAATTTTACAACCTGTGTCTTCTCCCAGTCTGACACTACAAAAAACATTTTATAGAATAGAAAAATGACAAAAAGCAAACAAAAAGAAGGCAAGTTAATTGGAGCATTGCATTCATTTGATGATGGTTTAACTTTTCAGGCTAAGAACAGGTTAATAAAGTTAATTTACTCATTGCAGGATTCTTGGAAATTATACAGCTATTCCATCAAAGGCAAGAGACCAGATAGAGACCACCAAACTATTGTTCTGGGTGGCAACAAATATAATACAGAAAGTCAGATTGAAGCAAATTTCCAAACTGGATGAAAATAAAGCTTAAAGTTTTCAGGTTAGATGTACATTTCTCAACTGAAATATTATTTTTTTTATTGTTACATAGAAAGAGTTAATATGGCAGAAAATTTTTTCTTAGTAATTCCTTTTTTGTTGTATAACTTGATATCTATATCACATTAGAAACGTACACGGTATCTTTATAAAATAAATTGACACCTTGCATTACCCCTCAATATGACAATTTTACACTCTTGACACAGAAGGCATGACAACGTTCTGCTTAAATGCTGCAAGGCTGAAGCAAAGAGAGGCAGGCTGCTGTCTGCTTTGTGAAGCTTCAGTCCTTGGTAGTGCATTGTCTTTGCCACTTGGGCTGGGCAAACCTCAGCACTGCTCTCCTACCCTCTGCTTCCCTCCTTCTTCCACAGGGAAGGGACACATTGCTCAGATGGCTTGGCCATGGTGGCCGGACAACCTCTCAGTGCATGAGAGGGAAAATTGATTCATGATATGGGGACATCTCCAGGCTTCTGACCAGTCAGTGACTAGGTGGGACCCTCATCTTACCTACAATATTGATTGCACATTATAAGCAAATTATGGATGAAATCCAAAGTGAACTGATTCATTCTTTGAGCATCAGAGGCATTTGCTACCTTTTAAGACAGTTACAAATGCAGAACAAGTGATTCTGGAAACATTACCTCCTACACACCAGGTCTGAACCCAGAACAATTCCCTTTGACATTTCGTGGCTTTTCTGCCTTTCTTCTTCCAGCTTTAGGATTTCCTGAGTGTACCCAGGAAAGGAATTGCCTTACCTGAGGGTGAGGCTTTGGAAGCCTCACTGTATCTGTTGTGTTTGTGGTGCTCTTGGCCCGAGGCTGGCCAGGCCAGTGCATTGTTTCAGTGCTGGACGTTGCTTCAGCTTCTTTTGTCTGTAAAATGGGAATGGAAGTGTGTAATACGTGGAAAGCTGATGATGCATGAAACACCGCAAAAATGAAGTGCAACATAAAGGCCAAGTCATTTTATAATTGTTTTCTGACTAAAACTGAATTAGATTCTCAGTATCAGAGCATTGAATGATACACTCCCATAGATTATAATGTGGCACGATAACATAGTCAGGTGTTGGTAAAAGCAAACTGATATTCCTAATCAGTCAACTTTATTAACCTCATAGAAGGGAACACAGCAAGTAGATATTGCCTTTCCTTTGTATTTTGTTAGCAACCTGCTATTGCCGTCATAACATATTATGAGCAAAACTGCGCTGCAGATAAAACATCTGTTTTGAATAAGCAGTTGTATGGCAATTTCAGAACCAAACCCCAAATCCTAATTAAAGGTTGCTATTCCCATTTAACAAAAAGCGTTACTGAAAGTTAACTGCAGTATAACAGTAGCATATGGATGCACACACTCTTCCCATTATCAGGAGTCACCTAATAAGCAAGTGGATCCACAGCTTCCACAAGTTCTCAAGTGGCTTTTCTTTCTCCATTTTTCAGTGATGCATTATAACATAAACAACATCACATTTTAAGCAATTAAAAAGAGGGTGTTGGACACCTTTGTATCTGAAAAACTGGTATTTTTAAGACAAATGGTGACCATTTCATTGCTACTAGTGGCATTTCCCATTTACACCATGTTAACTCTTGTTTGAATTAATGGCTCTGCTCCTGATCCTAGCTTTATTAACAGCTGTTCTAAGATCAATGGAGGATTCTGCTGCTGCTATAAAACATTTGATTTCACTTGTCCAACTTAAAAGGTGGAGAGTGCTCTGCTCTGTTTGGACCTCTTAGTAATTAAATCTATTTTGGAAGGGTTACTGGCTGTTTTAGGTAGATGATTAATAATCCTGTTTCTTAAAAAGTAATTAGGAGAACTAGAGAATTCAGACAAGTCAAATACTTTCCTCCAGATGTCATCTGGATCTAGAAGGTTACGAAAATGTAGACACAACCTGAAAAGCATAGATCATAAAGCAGGAGCCTTTTAGTGCTTTTGAAGGAGAGGGAAACTTGAGACCTGGGCTAAAACAGTCTTCCATCAACCCTTTAGATCAACTTCACCACAAAGTCTGTGAGACCTTGGAAATAAAGCAGTTGAGCAGAGGGCTAAAAAGACCATGAAAGTGGTTAAATCTGGTGCTATCATAGACAGTAAATCCAGAAGTTATAAATTATCCTACCCCTACTTCAATAACAGCTTGAGACATTTTGTACAGAGGGCCCAAATGCACAAAAACTGCTATATGCTACTGGAAAAGAGGGAGAGAAAAAGAGACAAGATGATGGTAGATCAACTCTTTGTACTATGGCCAGATAATACTAAGATTCAAACCTATCCCAGGTACTTTTAGAGGAAGGCAAAACTTAGTAAACATCAAGTGAGGAAGTCAAGCTTTGAGTCAATACCCAGAAAAAGCCACTTCTCAGCCCCTAAAAATGATGCAGTGGAAGATGTACATTGTGTAATTAAACATTAATGTGATACAAGTACCTCATAAAGCACTGCTGTGCTCTCATACAGTGTTACCTTCAAACTTGGTCATTCCTCCCACACTCTCATGCATGCATTTGGATACTGGTTTAAAACTTTGTTACTTTCATGGTTAATGCTTATTTTTGCTTGCCTATTAACACAACTGATGATGAACTTAGACTCTATAAAATGTCTTGAATGTTTAAAGGAATAAAAAAACTAAGTACTTTCAGTCTTCTCTTATAATCTTGTGACTCTCAGCTGTTCTAGCAGCCTGTGGGAGAAACACTCTGAAAAGAGTTGCGTATTTATGAGTAGGATTTAAAGGCACAGTGCCCCACAGATAAATGCATTTTATCAAATTCCAGTAGGTATGATACTGAGCTTATTGCTTAAGAGTTCCTACATCTGTCTTGCTTGGAGTAAATTCTCCTTTTCGTGTATGAGAAATGAAGACATCCCATTCTAATCCTTGCTTAATACAATGTGTTTGAGGTGTGATTCTTGTTGTGCGCAGTGCTGTACAAATGCCAAAGACAAATCTTGTCTTTCTTTAAACTTCTCACAAACCATCATAATTTCTTTGAAAGTTAAGCATCTTTTTTTTTTTTTTCTTGAATGAACAGAAAACATGTATATTCAATGCAGGGGGAATTATAGCTTGAAATGTCAGGACTGATGGAATAAGGGAAAAGGATAAATGTTCTTGTTAACTACTTTACCATGTTGAAGTGAACAAAGTAGAATGGAAATAACTTATCCAAAGTGATGTAGAGTGTGCCAGATTTTATGGCAAGACATAAGATTCATGGCTGTTATAATGTTATTTTATTTTTATTGTGCTGGATGCCAAGCAAATGAAGGACATGGAATATTTTGTTGGTGCTTTACTTGTAGGTGATTCAGTCCAAAATACAACCCGCCTTTTTTTTTATTGTTTTTTTTCCTTTTTTTAATAGTCATTGGACTGGCTTTAGAAAAATTATTGTTCAAGACGGAAAAGTGGTGGGAATACTCAGTGTTATTAGCAAAAACTGAGCAGAGCTTCAAGCTATGTAACATTTTTTTAAAAAAACATTGTGGTAGGCTTAACAGCTTGCTGCTTTTTAAGCCTTTGGGGAGCACCTGGCTCACATTTGCAAGCTTTTCTTCATGTTCAGGAGGGTGTGAAACTTACACTCCAGAGGCAAAAGCTGAGATTTGTTTACTCCTAATGTGGCTCCTTTCTATAGCAAGAATATATATATATGGATACATATCTGTACATTTTTATATTAAAAATACACTTATAATATGTATACTCTTTTAGACCTAAATTATCCCAGCACAGGAATTTGCAAACTTTTGGGAGTCTCTGTGAAACGAATATGGAGAAGGCTTTCTCGTGCCATGAACACCAGAAAGTTTATTACTCACTTTTTGCCACAAAGAGGTCAACAATGAAAAGGCAGGAGGAAGCAGAATTGAGTTCATCTGTTGATGATCACCAAAGAGAAATCAGCAATTTTTTTTCAGGATGAACTTTCAGTCATACTGAATTTTGTCCTACAGTCTATTTGTATTTCTATCATAATCTAGCACTGCCAGAAATCTCAGCTATGCTGAAGACTGCTATTGTTATAATACATAAACAGTATGGGTTATTTTAATGGACATATTGCCTTAAACTGAGTTTTCACCATCTGTTCTGCCCCTAATTTTGAATGCAAAAGAACATATTTCACAATTACATCTGTAAGTAATGATATAAGTAATTTAAATGCATGTATATGTTCACACAATGCAGCAGACAGCTGGGATATTTTTTTCTTTCAGGCACAAATCAAGAGAAGAAATCTACTAACTCCTCAAATAGCACTTCCCCCCTTCCCTTCTTGTTCCCCATTTAGTGAAGCTGTTCTAGTGCAGGCACAGGTTTTCCAACAAGCCAATTTTGCTGTGCCTAGGAGTTAAAAGCTTCCTCAGTAAACTAATGCGCAAACTCATTTTTACAATGCTTCCCCTGTCTTCACCCAAATCCCCTCTGGCTTGAATGACAGTTTGGCAGATGCAAGGCATTAAATCAATCAGTTTCAATAGATGTTCAGGAGGAGACAGGTCAGGCTGTGTGGGCCAGTCTGTCTCTGCTTCTGGCTTTGCTTTCATGCCATCCTTTTACACAGGCTTTGGCAAAAGTGCCCTTCTGCAGGTGAATCTTGGACTGCCTGGGATGTAAGCTTCCTGCCACAGAGTGGGATTCACTGCAGCAGAAATGGAGCACAAACTTATCAGAATATGATAACCATAGCTATGTGGAAGGCTGCTATGAGACAATAAAGAAAGGAGACTATTTTGACTCCTATTTGCAAAATGTCCATTTTCAAAGAAGACCTTTGACTAGAATTTCATTCCTCTGCCAGTGTTTGTAAGGTCATGAGATATCAGTATAGCCACTCAAGTCATGCTATTCACTACAGCTAAATATTGACTGAATTCCTTGATACTTTGCAAATAGATTTATTCAATGAGAATTTAAGATGTATAAAAAAATGACTTCTTGAAGCTGTTATTTAGATAAGAGCTGATTTAACAAATATTATTTAAAGGAAATAAGGAAATCTGTTACAGTTGGATAGGGTTTGGAGGATACTGGTGTCCTTCATATGTGTCACATGCATTTAGTTACCTGGATGTACCTGCTGACACTTGCTTGTCATGTCTGCTAGCAAAATGAACTGGGATACCAGAACTCACTGTAGCAGGACGAGAAGAGGAGGCAATTGTAAATTTCTAGAACAAAATTTTAACAGGGAGTTTATTCCTATTGTTTAGTTCAAATTGCTACTAGGGATTAGAGAGGCTTTTATTTCCTGTATTATCACTGCCTTTTTATGCAGCTGTACATTTACTACTGCTAGCTTTTTGCCATCTATGAAATAGATAACAGCAGTCAATTTGCATGGGCCTTATATTGTAGTTTGATAGTATTCTCTACAATGGTGCCCTTCAGACCATACTGCATTTCTTACTTTTTAACTGATAACATCTTTTTTATTGTAAGGAGGTCATAGGCAGAAACAATGAAATGCTGATTTACGACGACTGTCCCTAAAAGCTTACAGAGTTGCGAATGATGGAAGAAAATTATCAGTGAATATTTAGGTAAGGTGAGTAGAGTCATGCATTAGGAAAATTGGAACTGTGTTTGAGATATTAGACATTCAGATTTTCTTACAGTATCTTGAAATTTATAACATTTTAGCAACTGGCTCTTTTCTCCACAGGGGTTGGGTGATTAGGTGTGTAACCACATATAAGATGTAGTCAGATAATAGCTGTCTGGCTATTGATATGGCAAGGAATGAAGAAGTGCTGGGGCCAGCCTCTGATGTGAGTTGCATTTGGTGCTGCAGCCCAGTCAGTCCAAAGACAGTGGGAAGACTGTACCCATCTCCATCCCTCCATGGGCTTCATGTGACTGAAACAAATCTCAGGATTAGTTTGTCAGCAGGGTTGGGGTGGGTACCATCAATACAGAAAGGAAAGCTCCTCTGAACTGAAGTGAGGACCATAGAAACTGATTTTTCAAAATGATTAAACAAAAAACCCTCTAGTTTATAAGTGGATCTGTCACAGTGTAAAGGAATTTTATAAAATCTTACTACGAAGGGAAGAGACTGTTTTCTCTAAAACCTGAAAATAGGATCTTAAACACCTGAAACCCATAAAATTATTAAGGCTGGAATGAAAATCTTAACTGAAATCATTGGTGCCAAGGGGTTGCCTCCTACTTGTAACACTAGATGATTTTTCTATGCAGGGCACTTCCGTTAACAAAGAAAATCCATAGCTCGTAGTTTCTAAACAATTAAGACAGTCTGTTTCAAAGAGCTGATGAATTAGTTTTCCTGGGGGAGAAGAACAGCTGCACTCCTCACAGAACACCTTTCTGGCTTATTTCTTGTAACTTTTGAGATCTGTGTATATGAACTAGTTTTCAAAGCAAATCTTTTCAGAAGGAAGTGGTAAAAGAAGAGCATCCTATGGGAAGGAGAAGGAGTGAAAAAATAGCAGTCAAGTTAAATAATAGGAAAATAAAATAGAAAAATCTAATTAAAAAGAAAAAAGGAAAGGAAAAATAAACTGCAAGGTAAAGAGGGTGTGGTACAGAAGATTCTCTGCAATACACAACTTTAGTGCTGGCTTGGAATACAGAATCAAAGCCATAAGAACCAAACACAATTGCACTAGTTTGCTAATAAACAGCCACTGCAAGAACCTAATATGAAAAAATGCAAAAGCTCAGCAAGACAATATGGGGAAGACAACCTCTTAAAATAGAAGGGTATTTTATCAGGAATTGGCAATCTGGACACTTTCATCCTCCTGGAGAAAAGGGGAGATTCCAAACTGAGGTAATTAAACAAAATATGTCCTGAACTCATTCATCAAAATGGACCATTTAAAAATTCTGATTCAAGTGTTTCTGATGTTCTGACATAGAAATGCAGCCTTGATATGAAACTGTGGTTCAGTGAAATCCTCATTCTCCAGCTTTATCCAAGACTTTGATGTCTTTTATTATTCTTAAGCATATAACCTCTAAACAGAGAGATATGTCGAAGGAACAGGAGGAGGAGATTTTGTTTAAAAAATAGACAACTGGAAATATAAAAGAATAAAACCCAGACTTTTTTTTGTATTAATTATCTGTAGAAGGAAACCTCTATGGCAGATATGCCAGCCAACTCTCTCATCATCAGTTTCAAGACTTCAATCAGTGGATGACTCACAGTTAGTGAAAGAAAAATTGTTCCAGCTACACAAGGAGAGCATAAATATTATGTTTCACTTGGTATCATAATTAACTGCATGCTTCAGATATTTCTTTCATGTCTGCTTTCACAATAGGTAATATAATTTACCATTAATAGGATTAAAATGTCTTAAAAAAAAGTAAATACTTTATTGGTTTAAGAATGCTTTCTGTTTGTTTTGTGCACATACATATTTGGCTACAGGCACAGTATTTATACCTCAGTGTAGAAAATAATGAAAAAAAGAAGATAATATGTATAGTCCAGAAGCAAATGCATTTTTCTGTCTTGCTTGGCTTAATAATAAAAACTGATTTTCTCTGAATTCCTGAAAATGAATCCTGAAGTCCCAATTTCTTTACATTTAAAAAAATTTCATGCTAAGGAAAACACTCAAAAATATTGCAATGTCAAGACACAAATGTTTGCTTTGGCGACTTAAAACAGTATTGCTGAAACTCCTAATTCAGAACTGCCCTTTTGCTATAGCTTTCTAAATTGGGAGTTGAAAAAACCACCAAGTCTTCAAGGAAAAGAAATTCTGTAGTATGGAGTATCAGTTACTTCCCATTATAATATTCAAACATAGACAGGCTGAGCAAACTGAACTGCAGGACAACAAAGAAAAAGATGAAGCAGTGAAAACAGTATTAAAATTATTAAAATTATTATTAGGAGAAAAAGCTTTAGATTTCAAAACCCAGCTAATAAGCACATACATGTCCATCACTTAAATAATATTGAGTTGCAGTTCAAAAGTATTTTCCTATTATATTTATGATTTTTTGTTTGATTTATCCTCTCATTTTACCATATATTTAACTAGATTTTATTTTTGTTGTTTCAAGTGGAATTACTCTGGCTGACATCAGAGCAAGCAAAACAAATAAGCATATCTTAAATTTCAGTATCCTACATAAAATATTGTTTCCTTTGTAGGCAAAAGGAACCTTTATTGCATAAGTGACATCATTACATCTGCTGGTTGGTTTGTATAGAGTCTGTTTGGAAGAGATTCGGTCTCCCTGTTCACTGCAGCAAATAGAATTTGGCATAAACATTTGAATGTACTCACTTAACTGCTGATCCATCTATTGAAGTTTCATTAGGGAGCCATGTGCATTTGCAAAGGATGAATGGTTTCATTAGCACTGAGACTAATAAACTTATAAAAGTTAATAATGTGAATATGTTTGATTTGGAATTATGCACATAGACATTAGGAATCACAAAAAGGCAGGCTTAAAAATGCCCAGTTTTTTTCTAGACTTACACAGCTGGGGTATTTTTCACTTTTCTAAGACCTTTTAACCAAAAACACACGCTGATTTCTTTCACATGTTCTCTTATGATCTTATCAACAGGTTCTAGTATTACACTAAGTTTTCAATCTAAACATACAAATTTTATTCCCTCAAAATATTTCCAGCATGGTTTGCTGTAGGTTTTTTTGTTTCCTAATTATAGCATTTTTTGTTATAAATAGGTAAAGGTAAGCACATTGAAATTGTGTTAAAGTCAAAAGCACATCCATTTTGAAGTATCTGTAAAGGCATGGAGGTCATGTGTAGTCTTTATGTATTCCTTTCCTTGAAGCCTCCCAGAAAACTTTCTATTACAAGATAACTTCTGTCTTCAAACACCCCAGCTTAGCACAACAAGTCTCTTGCATTCATCCCTGGACTAGTTTGGTTGTGAGTATCAAAGTGACCTAGCACACTTCGGTGCCATTTTTCTTCATCATCATCATAAATCATAAGAAGCAGAAGAAAATGTGTTTCGTTTTTCTCCCTCCTCAGCTTGCTTTTCTGAAGCACCTGATCACCTCAATCCACTGTTTGCATTCTGATTTCCATCTCTGAATATTCATGATGAGGTCTGAGTAATCAGCTCTCATCCTTGGAGCCTGACTCAAAGCTGATCCCTAATGGTTACCTCCCAAACTTGTAGACGTGTGCCATTCTGTTTGTTTTAAAGGTGGAAAACAAATTCAGTTATTAAAGTTACTCAATTACAGGGTAAAAATAATGAAATATGATTCAGAAAGCTCTATGTTTAGAGCTGGCAGCAGTACAATTTTTTCATTAGAGGGTGATGCTCAGATGGCTACAGGGTTTCTAGGACCTTAGTTCACTGCTGAATTTAGGTCATGGTTATCTGACCAAATCTGAGTGTATTGTGAAGAGATTCAATCTTTTATCCATCTCCAGAAAATTTTGGCAGAGACAGACACAATGAGAAGAACCCTTCCCAGCCTGGCCAGCATGTTTTACCCCAGATCTACAACCCTGAGTCACAGGTCAGTCTCACTGCCTGCGCATCTTCTCGCTTCTTGGGGAGACTGTCAGTGACTGCACCGTTTCTGATAGAGGTATCTGCTCCCTCTCACAGGGAACTGGGATGAGACTACATGAGGTTCTGTCACAGATGGCATGGGGGTGTTTGGGGAGGAATAAATGCCAGGCACATGCATACGTCCATCTCTGAATTGAAGATGTACAGTTAAAGATTCTCTATTGACAATAACTGGAGTCACCATCTATTTTCTTTCATCACTTTCTTTCTGTTAGGAAGACAACTCATCTCTGACAAATCTATCAGTGGCTCCATTCTTAGACTTAACTAATAGCAGGGCTGCAGCTGCAGGAATTATAAATACATCTGGCTTTGTGCTGCCTGGTACAACACTGTATCTATTATTACGATCTGACATACATCCTAACATCTCCTTCAGGTGCTGGCACATCATTTACAATAATCTCAGGTAACTGATGTTGTGACACCTCTCCTGCATGTGTGCTAGGTTCCTGTTAAATGACCATGAAGTGAGCTACTAAAGGGAAACATCATCACAAAAAAAAGGCAGACCAAATTCAGACCTTCTGTAGGTGGGTGCAACTCCACAGACATGACACATTGCAGCTTGCAGGACAAGATGGAGATTTGACCTGTAGTGCTATGTTTTCTTTTCATACGAAATTCTTACCAGCTAGAGGAAAACCAATACTCCCATCTTGCTGCAATTAATAGAAAGTATGCTGGGTAGAATGGCTGTTGCCTAAATTATCCTCCTAACTCTTTGTTAGTTTCCATCAAGCAGTAGTGATGTAGGACATTTTATGAAACAAGACTACAGTGAGAGATTTTGGGGTTCCGAAATTAAGCCAGAAAGTTACAAATTAAACTCTCACTTCAGACTGAATAGTATGTAAGAGTTTTCTCTTAAAACTAGGAAAATTCATAGTATTTATTCAGTGACTTGACCCACAGCTACAGGCTTTATTTCAGATATGAAAGGCCAAATCTAGTCTAAACTGAAAAAGGAATTCGGTTCATTTTTTTAAAGGTTGAAAGCTATATGAAAAATCTAAGAACCAGCAGATCCCTCCTCTGCCTGGGAGCAATCCCCCAGCTCCAACCTCCACTTGGGTATGTGCACTCCCATGCTGTCCCCTTGACACTGTCCCACTTCGTATGAATAAATAGACCAGTGAGTCTCATTTTAAAAATAAACAATTTTTTGGCATGTAAGCTCTTTCGTCAAGACCTGAAGAAGGGCATGTGTGTCTGAAAGCATCTATGATTTTTTCCGTCCTATACCTGTGGGATATTCTTTTGGCAGCTGAGGGAGGAGGCAGATCCCCATGTCTCCCACAGCAGGGGACTGCTCTAGCTGGCAGGGGCTTCTGGGTGAAGGACATAGGAGTATCCCCAACTCTGAATTCACTGCTGCTTGCTTTGCAGCTGTAAATCAGTCCTCCTCTTCTTTTTTCCCATGCGGGAAGGAGGAATAGACCTCCAGACCTAAGTAATTGGGCAGTGCAAGTTAAACTTGCCACGTTGCATAGGAATAGGAAAAGAACTGCTTTTAAAGAATTTTCTACTCACACAAAATAATAATTTTTCAATGACATCAATTGTTTAATGACAACAACAATGATGATAATGACTGAACTACAATAGTCATAATAGCAACAGCAACAATAATCCTACACAACCCCTAGGGATAACTAGGGGTAGCCCCTGAGGGCTACCTTGCAAAAGTTGTTCACAGCTGCTGGTGAGGCTGCTTAGGTATAAATGATACAAATTCACAAGCATGGTTAGAAATTTAAGACAGCTTCTGAAAGCCCAGCTCACCCCAGCTTCCTCCTGGATCCCTTTAGAAACAGTACTTGTGATTTCTTTTGCAAAAAAGGCAGCAGTGTGGGGCAGCATGTCGTGCTGCAGACAAGGTAAGGTAGTGAAGGCCAAGGAAATGCACTACCAGTCCAGCTTTATACAGGTGCCATGGATACTGGCAAGGGACGTGTAACAATGTTTGGGTGGTGCCTTGGTAGGAGCAACACCTAACTGTGGAAATTTGTTGTGGTTTTAGTATCCAAAGTTTCAAATCAGCATCTGGAAAGCCCTCTTTGAGCAGTTTCAGAAATCCGTTGTATTGATGAACCTAACATTTTTCAGGGCTCACAACTCAGCAGAATTAAGGCAGATATTTCCAGTGGCTAGTTACAAAAGCTCCATCTCTGTCTAAAGTCAGCCTCTCTGTCAGATTCCATATCCCTTCTCCAAGGTCAAATAGCTAGCTCTCCATAAAGCAGTTGTAAATTTATTTCTAATTTAGTAAACTGTATTTTTTTTCCTTTAGCAAGTTCTCAGAAACCAGTGAGAAAAACTAGGTGACATGTTAGAGAGACAACTGCCTCCCAACAAAATTCTCCCCTAGAAAGGCAGTCGATACAGCTCATTCCAGCACAGTTAAAACCAGGGCAAAATTCTAAGCAGTAAAGCTGGAGTTTTATAATGAGAAGTACTGTGCAAATTTTGCTGTAGGCAACCTTTTCAGATCTATCAATAGTACAGTTAAACACAAATTGACAGATGAGACTTTCAGGATGGCCTTATTAACATGTGAATTAGTCTAGCTGAAGTCATACTGAAAAAGCTCTCCTTTAATGTGTTTTTTAAAACACCTGTATTTTTGTTTACCATCCTCCAAATTCAACATGTTGCCACTTTTGTAAACCTCAGAAAGTTTTAGACAGATTTATACCACATTGCATGTGAACTGTGAGGAAAGGTGCTATCAGTGATTATGGACAAAATCCTGCCCATACATGTGTGCGTGATTCCTGTTGGATTTAGTGAAGTTTCATGTGCATAAATGAGAGCAGGCTCTAGTCCTTAATCTAATGACATTTTTTCTGTACAGCACGGCAGGTTAATAATAAAATGGCATCTCTTCATTTCTGTATGCTTCTTTTTTTTTTTTTTTTGAAAGAAATAACTGCTATGTCTTTGGATCAGGTGTTAATTATTCCCAGTAAGGTTTGGTGGGTAACTAGTGATGCAGATATCAAACCACCCACTCTCTTTGTAGATGAAGGGAAAGTATCAGGAGGATTTCTGCTGAAGTATTCATCACATCTCAAGTCTCAAATTGTCCAAACCATTCAATTATAACACTTCACTCAATGCATGTCAGCATGTCTGGCACTGTGTTTCAAGAACAAGTTGAGCTGTATTTCTCAAAGAGGCAGACGTTGGCTTGTCCCCTTGAGGGACAACAGAAATAGAGTCTATTGGCTCAAAGTTGAGACCGGTTCCTGGATCAGTGCACGGGAACTCTGGGAACTATTACAGCTTTCTAACTTTGTAGCCTCCAGACTCAGTTCACACATGCATATGTAAAAGGCTGAGATTTCCTGTGGTAGCAGCACAAGCATCCTATTTGCCACCGAATAAATAGGTAAAGCACTGACCTGATGATGACATGATAAACAGGTCTGGGGATGTGGTGCTATCAGTGCAGATCTAAGCCCATCCTCACCATTGCTTTAACAGTAAATGGAAGCAATGCCCAAAGGAGGAGAGGAAATCCTTTGAGTCCTTCAGGGGTTATATGAGATTTTGTTGTTAACTGCAGAGATACAATACATCACTGTCAGGAAGCGGTGACCCTGGATTATGGTCACTGATTATAAAAAAGGCTTTCAGAGGCAGATGATGGACACCATGTCTATTATGTGGTGGGAAAAAAAAAAGGGTGGCCGGAGAACCTCTGAGTGGATGGGGACATCATGCGAGCAGATACCTCCTTAAGCTCTTTGTGTTTGCTTTCTGTGCTTGGCCTGGGCCGTACATGTTCCCAGAGCAATGAAAAGGCAGCTCACAGGGTTTTTCGTGTTAATGTTCAATTTGATGTATCAATATGGTTCTGCTTGCACAGGCTATAATGAGCTCAAGATCATAAAGCTCTTATCAGCAACCCTGTTTAACTTTAAATGTAGCTCAGATGATTGAGGCTCCTCTTTACTCTCACTTCAGTCAGTTTTGACCTGAAGCTGTGGAATGACATTGGTGAAAATTTGCAAGGTCAGTAAATATCATTCAGGAGAATATTTCTAACCCCATCAGGCAAATTTAGCCAATATCAGACTCTGTCTTCATGCGCTCCATCCACAGTGCAATCATGTTTGTGTCATCTTCTCTATTTTTAGCAGCAATCCTAACTGCAGAATTATTTTGACTAATAAAAATAAAATACCAAAAATTGTTTTCAGAAAGCCTTGTGTCCGTGGACAAGTCAGGTAATGTGCAAGGAGGTAATGCTAAAACGGGGCTGTTTCTTCTGGCAGCCGTACCAGCCTAGTCCATAAAAATGAAGGCTTGGCATTTCAAGAAAGTGCTCATCATGCACAGAAACAGAGAGAGGTACCTGCATGAATTCCAGAACAACAAAGCACATTTGAATCTGGCCTCTGGTGTGATCAGAGGAGTTCAGATCTGCCTGCCCTGCCTGCAGACATGAGTCCTGAGTTGTTTAGGACCATCTATCCCAAACAGACAAATTCCTACCCAATCAGCTCAACTACCTTAAAACCTATTCACGGACTGTGTAGAATCGGTTGCCAGCCTGACCTAGTTGTCAAAATGGTGTCTCACGCTAAGGCTCTGTTTGTTACCACACATTTGTGTTCCTGGGGATTTCAGGATACCTGCTTCACAAGCATGACCAGATAAAATGCTATGTTTTTAATTAGGAGGAAAAAAATAACAAGACAACAGACATCTGAGGGCAGTTTTGTTGAAAGCTAAATTGATGATGAAAAGCTTTCACTCTTTGAAACCATTCAATAGCCAGGTGTTTTCTAGTGGTTCTTCAGTGCATTTCACTGCTGCATGTCAGTGTTACTTAGCACTATCACATTTACATCAAGTCAAACGCTGTAACGCAGAGAGTATCACCATAAGGAATGAAATGTGTCAGCCTGCATACAGGGATTCTTGGAAAATATGTGCCTTTCAACAATCCTGCGGCTTTTATACAAATTCTTCTCACATGTTTGCTACCTTAAAATTCACAGGTAATTACAATGGGATGAATAATCCACATTAATCAGGTAAGCAGGTATTTGAGATCCAGCACATCTCCTATCAGACAATGCACATGAAAATACAGTAATTGAAGCTGCTGAGAGAATTCCCCACTGACAATGTCTATGTAAATCCACTGTAAAGAATAATTCTACGATTATGTAAAATTTGAACAAGTCCTTTTATCTTTAAAAGAATGCTGCACCTTATTTCACTTAGCACACCAATCTGGAGGCCCACAGAGTAAGAAGGGAATTGTCACAGGGTCCAATCCTATGGGATTCACAGAGCCAAAGCCATTGCTGGTGTAACGTCGGTGACTGCTCTTTAGTCCGGTTGTCATCTTCCTGCAGAAAACTCCTCTGAATTAATGTAGCATATCCATACTGGGCTTCACAGCACCCTAAAGCTCTTCCTCTACCCCCCTGCCACCCCACATTTCAGTATTCCTGTAATGTTTTTTTATAGCTTTATCCTAGCAACTTTCTGTTTGTGTTTTCGTTATTTTTCTATGGTTGGATTCTCACGTTGTATCAACCTAGCTCAAGTCTTAAATGACACAGAAGGGTCAGTATGATGTAGCCCTACTCTAGTGTGCACCCTAGCCTTAGCAGAGTCCCTCTGACATGGAAAATTGTCAGCAGGGTGTTTATAAACCCCCTGAAATGGGAGAACAAAGGGAGCAGGTGAGTCAGGATCTTTCTAAGCTTCAGCAGAGAAAATGTCACAGAAAATGGCACTTAAAGGGACATTTCTGCTGATTAGGGTACTCACTCTTGAAACTCATAGCTGACCTTTTGTAGAGTTTGAGGTCCTCCTTACTAGAGGGGGAGGTCAACATCCTGACCCCTTGGCCTATTTAGCCTAGTAGGAAGAGAGATGTGAAAAGGGTTTCCCCTCATTGTCTGAAGGTATGTTCAACTCTGCTTTTCATCTCTCAGGCAAATGCTGCTGTTTCTTCATGCTGTGCTTTGGGAGCTTGTGTTGAACACCTGGTAGGCCACACAGAGGGGTTGTGAGAGGCAGATAGTTATTTGGTTCTCTGTACTTCACAGTATGATCTTCCTTGGCAGTGGAATTTGGATTCTTATCCTGTTTGAGTGAACATTCATGTAACACCTTGACAAATTGTGCCCTGTTGTTCTCACTCTGTGTGCTGTAACCACAGGCCTGGATGTGACTTGGGATGAGGGTCACTAGCCATGATTCATGCTAGACATTGGAGGATCTTGCAGGATTCTGCCATGGTCAAACAGGAATTGTGAGGTTCTAAACATTGCATGTAAGAAATGCAGTAGTAGAAAACTCAGACAGTTTTCTGTCTAAAGCCTTTTCCCAATAGCAGTGTGCCATACAGGAACAAGGGGGTGTGATGCACTGGAATGATACGTCAAGTCCAAAAATTCTCTTTCTTGGCCTGGCAGCCAGCTTGCTGAAGCTGAGTTCAGGCCAGAGGATCACAGGATGGGTAAGGTTGAAGGTACCACAGTGCCAAGTGTTCCAAACACCCTGAAAAAGCAGGGTCATCCTAGAGCACATCACACAAGGTCAGTTTGTATCACTAAGACAAATCAAGTGTCCTGCCATTACTTCTGCAGGTCCTGGGCAAAGAGACAGGGAAGAAGCATGACCTCACTTCTCTCTTGGCATGAGTTTTCCAAGAGAGCTGTCTGTAGGAGGAGCACATTCCCTCATCCTTGGAACGGGGGCAACATCTGATCCCTCAGGAGACTGTGACAAACAAATTGAATATAAAGCTAATAAAACAAATCATAACTTTGTTGAAAGGCACATGAACAGTTCCCAGACAGATTCTCACTCATCACCCTGTAGTTACCTTTTTAATCCATGACCTTGCTATAACAGTGTATATGTCTGTCCCATGAACTTGCACTGGCGATCATCCCATACACCTTTGATGTACTGTGTAGTATTCCATGTAGTCTTTGCTGGGCTAGAGCCTAAAACCATCGTTCACCAAAAAATCATCTCTCCTTTTCACAGGTTTTCAACTTAACCATCTTG
Organism: Melozone crissalis; assembly: GCF_028551555.1. NCBI lineage: Eukaryota > Metazoa > Chordata > Aves > Passeriformes > Passerellidae > Melozone > Melozone crissalis. Next base: position 29,510,988 of record NW_026535820.1, read on the forward strand.
GCTACAGGTTATGATGAAGAAAAAAAAGACAGAGAGAGAAACTGTGGTGCTGTGGTAATAACTGAAGTTTCTTTGGTAAATTGGGGAGACTGTTCTGGATTTACAGTGACAAGACTAAGACAGGTATCTCATCAAAGAGCAGATTTGTGAAGAAGAGAAAAGTCACCAAGAGAAAACACTGGGGTGGACATATATCTCTCAGAACAATACCAGTCATAAGCCTAAAGGATTAAAAGACATGAGCCAAAATGGCATAATCTGGCAAGAGACATGGGGACTGGAATCAGTGGCTTTATTCAGCTACATTACAGCACAGTTAGGGCCCAAATTTTCACACTGACACTCTGTATGCTGCAGCACATTGCTAGCTGGACAATGAAAACAAAAGAAGCCCTGAAAAAAGCTGAGGTTTGTAACAGAACTATCTGAGTACCTTTCACCAGGGACTGGCTGCTGGGATGCTCTGTAGCAGCAGCAGCATTGGCGACTCCTCCAGCTTCCCGTCTTTGGACTAAGGATGCATAATGACATATGACTGCAGCAGGGCTGGAATGATGCAGGGGATGCGATAACCCACTGCCCAGTGCCTCTGCTATCCAGGCGGTGCAGGCTGCGCTGCGTGCATGCTGCAGTGCCATCCCTGAGCTCTCACAAACAATAATCAGGTCTCTTACAGCCAGAAAAGCCCGCCAAGGCCAGCAGTGACAAAATCACAGCAACACAAAATAGATTAAGCATATTTTTTATCCTATTTTTGAAAATTTTCCTTTCCCCATTTCTGACTCATCTGCAGCCTGAATCTTTTCATCTTCCAGCCGGCTACAGAGATCCTCTGGGAAAGGGAATAGTTCCATACACACAGCTTCTGCTTCTCTCTCCCCTGCAACAAATAAATACCCTCAAGCCCTTCAATTTACTTCAGAGTCATCAAGCACAGTTTAAAATTTAACCTGGTAATGTATTTTTAAAGGGATTCTTGTGTAAAGTTTTTGCATGTGTGTACATGCATGTTTGTATGCCTGCAAGTATTTCTTCCTTCTGTCCGAGACAAAGCCATCTCCATGCAATTTGGTTAGCAGCTTCCCTGAAATGACTGTAATGCCCCTGAAGTGTTCAGGCATCATAAAATCCTCATACCACAGATGGACCAATTTTGGAGGCAAGAGGAGATATGTGTGTGTGTGTGTGTGTGTGTGTGTGTGTGTGTGTGTGTGTGAAACTCTTTCTGGGCCTAATTCATATGGGCAGCCAAAATGAGTAGGTTTACCAGTAATGTTAAATTATTTTAAAAATTGTTTAGCTGCTATAATGACAGCCAGGTATCCTTCTATATTGCTTTCTCTTACCAGATGTTGCAAAGTGAAACTGTTTCTAGTTTTGTTCCATGTTTTCTAGCCTGCTTTTCGACACTAATTTCCATTTATCATTCTCCTCCTCTGTCACTGAATTCTTCTGCAGTCCTTTCGCAGGGACTCATCCATGAGGATACTAACTTGCATCTTTACTGCTTCTAAATTTCAGCTTTCCCTTTCACTCTGCTCTATTTCCATATGTCATTTTCCTTTTCTGCCTGTCTGGGAGTTGCTGTACCTAACTCTGTAAAGCATTATCTCTCCATCTCTCTAAAGTGTTTTGTGGTACTTTGTGTGAAAGATGGCATATAAAAATAAATTGTATTGCACTGTATTTTTGGACTGGCATCTAATCTTTACTGAGCTCATTCAGCCTATTTCTGAAAAACATTGGATCTTAAAGACTCTTCTGATCCAATGAATCTTGATGACTTTTCTGATCCTAGAAAAAGACTCCCTAATTTTCAAGTCATCTCCTGACACTAACACAGAGATAGAAGTCAGGAGAGTACCTTGAAAAATATGGTTTGGCAGAAAAATATTCCTGGAACTCTTCCTTGTCTATCGTGTGTCTTAACCTCACCTCTGGCCTCCACCCCACATTTTACTTGCAAATGTCCACCATTATGAGTGCCGAGGTGGGGGGAGCGGGGAGCGGGGAGCGGGAAGCTGATGGCGTTCGGCACTCGTAGCGAAACAATCCAACAGCTTGCTTATGCATCTATTTGGCTTAGGATGGGAAATTAGAGCAGCTTTAATCTGCTAGCAGCATCAAGCAGGGAAGCACTCCCTGGAGTGAAAGCGTTAGGAGCATCACAGCAGGGGCTGATGAGAGACAGCCTGCCATGGTGTCACAGCAAGGCAGTTGCACTCCACGCACAAAAATCTGGGGTGCTAAGAGGGACCCCGGTACCTGGCTCGGAATTGTAGGGGGAGAGAGAATAAACCTTTGTACTGGGGTCTTCTGCAATGGGAAAACGCTTTCAAAGACATGCTCCCACATTACTGTCTTTGCTCTTCCCCCACTTTTACCCTGTCATATCAAGAATTTGGTCCCTGTCTTATCATCCACAATACACCTGTGCCATTCTAGTTTGTCATGAGAGCCCATTTGACTCAGAGAGCTTCAGCATAGGTATAGCCAGCAAAGGTATAGCCATGTGAAGTGGTCAGGATTTGGCCTGAGTCTGGAAAACACAGGGAGTAACAGCCATACCTTTGCATTTGTTGTGCAAAGCCTGAGTATGTTTGCTTTCCAGACAATAAACCTATTCATAATAATTAAAGAGTAAGACCTGAGTTACTAAGGAAAAATGTAGGGTGTAGGAATCTTCCTTGCTTGCAGTGAGACTCATTGAACTTTGCAGGACTGTTCAAATGCCTTGAAATTTGAGGGAAATCTTTAGCTTGTGACTTACTGTAAAAGCATCAAATTTGAGGAATCCGATGTCCTAGAAAGTTGTCCTGCATGATCTGTTTGTTGCATTGGTTCTTTGTCACAGACAGTGCCCCTGGAAAGTAACTCTTCCCTTACTTGCAAATGTGCTTTACTACAGCTTGGCTGTACTCTGTGGATACACATGGGAATGTAAAAGTAGGTGCAGCACATACATTCACAAGGCAAGAGCTGAGACCTGTGAAGACAGCAAGACATATTAAGATCTTACAAAAACAAGAAACATTGAATTTTGCAGTATAAGATATGCACCAGCTGAAAACTGGAGCTAAGACCCAGTGGCAAGAAATGCCTACTTTTTTGTTGTTGTTTATTTTTTTTTCTCTTGTGTATTCTGTTTGCAATGTATTAAGACAAACCAACACATGTACAATAATAAATTTAGGTGGGAACTTTAGCCAAAGTTGATTATTATCCGCCTTACGTATGTGTCTGGAAACAGAATGTATTATTGACTCTGTCTTGTGTTCACAGATGGCATTTTCCAGTCTCCTTAAAGTCTCTATTCTTGTTGGAAATATTGGGATGTTACCAACAGTCATAGCCCTGCCGTTCTTCATTGCTGGATGTCAAAAGCAGCTAGGACTTCAACTGTAAGCACAAATGCTTTCTAATCATTCTGTGTTCCTGTGAACATCAGACCTGGAAACCAGCTATCAGACAGTCTGTAGCAAAACCCCATTACCTTGTCCAACCTCACATAGGTCTTATATGTCCCACTTCTTGGAATGTGTGCAAAATTGTGCTCATGTTTCTTGGTCTCTTCTCTCCTCATTTCATAGCTGCTGACAGATGTTTCCTCCTCAGCTAGTTATTTGGAAATTAATCTGAAAGTGAAAAGACTACCTGCTTCTCAAGCCTCCCTCTACACAATGCACCCACAAGGTCTCTGAAGACAAATAGTGATTCACTGTTCTTGCAATTCTCTGAGGGTGACGTGGAAGGTGGGAAGTTTGCTGTTCTTATTCTGAAAGCATCAGGTGCTTTCTGCTATCTGCATGGGCCAGCAACCATCAAACTAACATGTACTGAAGAGTGTGTGAACATGGCTAAGTGGGGAATGCAGGCAATGCTCCTTTCATCAAAGGAGGTCTAGCTGCTTGAAAGTTTTAGAAAAAGCTGCTGGAGAATGATAGCTGTGGAGACTTTATTCTTGTTCCTTAGTAGAGATGACAAGGATTGGTGAGGTTAAGTATAAACCTCTGCAAAGTTATTTTAGTATACTGTACGGTCCAACTGTCAATAGAAGAGCATGTCTTGTGTAAAATGGACTTAACGCATCACCTGTATGGTGTGGAGGCAATTTCAGCAAGCTCAGAGGTGGTTACCTGCCCTAGAGAGAGGACAGATTTCTCTTTAGAGCTGTGGCCACTGCTGCATGCAGGAGCATGGTGGAGTGAGTCTTTTCCAAATGACTGGAGCACTCTTGAAAATGAAAGCTCAGACAGTTCTCCTTCAAGTGGCTTGGACAGATTAGTTCTAGGAAAAAGCAAATGGCTCAAACTGGCCTGATCCTAATGACTGGATGGGTGATATGAGGAGAAATGAAGAAAAAGCTAGCATTTAGCAGTGTCATCCCAGTCCCAAGTGCTCATAAATACCTTTGGAGATATACTTCAGCATCTTTCAGAGACATTGTCATCATGCTTTCAGTGAAATCTCTGAAACTCCATCCCAGTCACCAAAATAATGCCACTTAGAAAAGATATGTTTTTAAATATTTCAACAGCTCATGTGCAGTATTTCTAAAGATTAATGACACAGAAGACACAGTTCATTCTCTTTCTCTGTAAAGGAGTGAGTAAATAATACTGATCATTAACACACAATATAAAATAAACTAGAAGTGCAGAACACCATAGCTGCTTAATTTTTTTTTTTTTGTTTTCTGACTGGTTGTAGTATTGTGGGATGAACCTAAAACTGAAGAGCTCTTGCTTTGATAGTTTTCCATTTTCCAAAAGGACAGTAGTGACTATTTTTACATCATTTCCAAGGGTGCGTGAGTGCTGCCACTGGAGTTCACAGAATCACAGAATAGTTAGGGTTGAAAAGGACCTCTGGATATCATCCAGTTCAGTCCCCTACAACCTACATCATAACAATATTAAACAAATATACTATTCATGCCATCAGGAAAAAACTGTGGTTTTTGGAATTTGAGCTGATATGACGACCTTATCCACTGAGAAATTTCAAAGCAGTAGTAAACTTCTGCTTTAATAATGTTTATACAAACTTCTCCCCCCCATCAATTAATTTTACCAGGCTAAATTCTTAGGAGATCTAACTCTGACCAGGTTTTCCTATGCAACCTTCTAAACTCTCTTCCTAAGAAAGTTCTTGCACTCCCGAATGGTCTAAACAAAGTAATTTGGGTCATAATTTATGTGTTTATAATACCCACGAACCATATTTCTCCTTTTGTTTGAAATATCTTACCAATCTTATGAATCTTTTATGCTATCTTTTATTGTACTGCATTTACATGCTTATAAGTTTCAGATTTTAAATTAATAAAGGTCGTAAAAGCATACCACCAAGTACTACATCAAAAAGTAGTTAATACTTTTTGTAAGTTAAATCTTGTGAAATCAGCTAGGCTCAGCTCTTCAAATATATTCTCTACCTAACGTGTAGTGATGTTAGTAGGAAGGTTTGTATCCACCTTCAGCATCCAATGCAAATGCTCTGAAGTTAGTAGAAAGACCCCGTGTTGGTGTCACCGAGCTGTGGTTCAGCCCGTCATTGCTGGAGAGCAATAAATCCACCCGAGCAGATGTGTCGGAGTCAGGAGACCAAGCATCTATAAGGGCCTCTCCATCTGGTTCTCCACAGTAGACATTCCTTCACTTTGTCTCTTTTTCACAGGGAACATCAGTGGTATCCATGGTTGTCACTTTGTACTTTGTTTTACGATCCCTTTGTAGAGTGGCTCATATGCTAAAGCCAGACTGAAAGCAACCACGTGTGTTTGACTTCACTCAGCAGTGTGAGAGTGTGAATCCTCAGCCAGGCATCACCTTCAAAACTGCTATTGAGTAATTAATGTATAATTGTGCAACTGGCAAGCAAATAGCTTTAATAAAGGAATTGGCAGTTACATGTTCAGAAAACAGTGAATGATTTATTATTTTACTCAAAGCTGAAAGCAAATAATCTTTGACTTGGCGATAAGTTACCTAGTTGGAATAGGAGGTGCTTTAGGACTGAAAGAAATCTTCTTATAGTTTTCATCCAGTCAAGAGCCCAAACTTACATCAGAAAATAATTAAAGAAATACCAAAGACTGGAGCCAATTTGGTTGAGAATGGACAGGTGCTGTATGATTTATTATCAGCTAAGGTACTGTTCTCTTCTGAGTTATTGTATTTGTTATTATTATTGACTTTATGCTTTGAAAGAAGTAAACCTTAAGCTCTAGAAGTCTAGAGTGGAAGCTGACTGTCTGAACTCTTTTTGGTCAGAGTAAACAATTTGCCCAGTTTCTGTATCTATCTGTTGTCCCACTGAGCCTTTCTTCTGTCTCTAAGGCCTGACAATGGCACAGAAAGCATTGTTTTTCCTGTTGGATTGAATGAATTCAAAAGAACTACAAATAAAACGATTCTATCACCCAAGAGGACTCACCTCTGATAGTGTTCAGGCTGCCCAGTGTATGTAGCAGCCCACAGCAGAGTGCTCCTCCTGGCTAAGCCATTCCTCTCAACTTATGGAGTGTCCCTGAAACTAAGCTTGTGACAACACGACAAGGAAAATGTAAATGTACGTAATTAATGTAAACATTATTTTATTTCTCAGCAGTAGGTTTCTTGTCGGAACTTGCATCCTGGTCCCAGGACAAGAAGCACTGGTGGAGATGCAATGAGTTGACTACCCAAAGCTCTGAAAAACCTCTCCACACAACCCACGTCTTTATAAGAGACAGAAATCACAATGTCTTGTGTGCATCTGCACATCACATGGGGCTTGGGGTATTTAATTTGGGTTGTATACACAACATTTACACTGGGTATCACTGAAATAAAGTGGGTGTCAGTCCTAGTGAAACTGTAGAAGGCTGATTATCAGGTTATCAGGACCAAAGTTAATCAGTACCTGAGGTGGTAAACATTCCCTGTGTTTACTTTAGTTCTCTTACTCTTATATTGATCTATTTGTAGTTTTGCATTTGTGGTCCTTGAATTTGTGGAATCATTGCATCATTTTTCCCCCCTGTCTTCACTCATATGTTGAGTAGGGCCGTACACAATCCTCTATTTTAATAAAATTTTCTCATTTTATCAGCTATGAAGCAGGGAAGTGGTGAATATTCTAGGCCTTGCCAGCAGTCATTTAAGGTCCTGTGGCTTCCATGTTCATTTGACACCAGCACAGTTGAAATTATCATGAACATATCGCTGACTTACATACAAAATACAGTCTCTGGTGATCAACCAGCTGAACGTTCAGCTGGGGTCCACTGAATCTGAGACATTCAGGAAGGAAAAAGTACAGAAGCAAAGAAAAAAAGATAGTTCTTATTCAGTTTTGTTCACCTGGGTTTTCTCTGTGCAAGCTACGTTTTCCTTTTTATCTCAGGGTGGGCAGAAAGTTTATTTTGATGATGAGGACCTTGTTGCATATACTGGTTAGTATAGACAGGGCAATTATCACTAGGACAACCCAGCCAGTGTTAACAGTCCCAAGCAAGTTTTGATTTACATAAACTGGTGACCTCCAAAAAGTGCCCTCAGTCACTACAATTGATGTAAAGTCCTTTAAAGGTCGAAGTTCAAGGACATTTTTCATTCTTTTTGTGTGACTTGTGACACTGCAGAACAGAAACAGAAATCTGGCTATCATCTGGATTTCATTTCACAATCTATATACCCCAGCACAAATAGTCACCACCAAGAAATCCATTACAAATTCATGTCCTGTAGAGCTTCATTGTTGTACTGACAACATTTATCATGAGCTCTTTGCAAAATCATATGAGATTTCATAACAGGTGTCCACCTCACACAGGTCATCACCACGGTGGCCTGTGTCAAAATCCATTATACAATAGCTGAAAGCTGTACATACGTGTTGCCAGCTACCTCCTCTTGCAATGTGTGGTGGAATGCAGTGAGAGATAAGCAGGAGACACAAAGTTTAGATCCAAATTTTCCTTTGCATCTGAATTTTATCCTCAAAGGTGAAAAAGAGATGGCAGCACTGAATGCAGAGTTCTATTTTCAGTCAGCCTTCTGTTGCAATACAAAGAGATTTAAAAAAATAAAAGTACCATGAGCATAGAGTTTAAATAAAAATCCAACATATTATATTATTCTTTAGTGGCCACTTTTAAACAAAACATAACCATATAAAATTCTACTCATTCTTCCTGAATTTTGTTCCAGTCTTGTCAGACTGGGCCTACTTGATGTGTAATGAGTCTCTTATCTGACATTTCCTATTGTCCCTAGTGGTTGTAAAATCATTACTCCCGAGAAAACAAAGTTTACATGTTGATAAGTGGTGAAGGGAAGAATAAGACTGTGATGAGAAACTGCAGCTACTCTTCTCACTTCTCTCTCATGCTCTGTCTCCAACAGGAATAATTCACATTCTTGCAATTTAGAGAAAAGTTTCCGAGTCCTCTATTTGGGAACATATTTCAGTTTCTCCTGGGAGGTGAAAGCAGTTTGCTGTGAAATGCTTCAGACTCTCACAGTGACTGATTTTCTGCTTCCTTCTCTTGGGGTAGAATCAATGACGGTGGGGTAGGTTCCAAAAAATTTATTGGAATAGGGAAAAAAAAAAAAAGACAAAAATAGTTGAACCCATTTAATAGCTGTGATATCATTTTACTGGCTTCCCCTGTCTGCAGGGCATATGTCAGTGGTTGATTTTGTGCTTGGAGGACCAAAGGAATGGTCTTTAAAGGCTTTTTCCATCCCAGTATCAAAAAGAGCACCCCAGAGACAGCTGTCCCTGATGTGATTAACCACTGAAATGGTACTTGCAAACAGGGTGATGAAAACCTCTGAAGTCTGCAATAAAATGACGAGGCTCAAAGTCACCTTGAGACAGAGAAAAAAAGATTCCTAGAATTGGGAGAAAATATGTGCATTATTTATATGAAATACAATCCAATAATATATTAAAAGTAATATTGGAAAATATCTTTATTACATTGAGCAGTTTTTTAAAAAATGGATTATTTAAAATGATTTAGCTTAAAATGGGCATATAAACAGTGCTTAGGTTCTGAAGAAAGGAACATCAATTCATTTTCTCCAGGTTCTTAATGCACACATGTATTTGCAGTGCATTGACTATGCAAAGAAATTATTTGCTAAATTAGCAAACAATACTTGCTCTGTCAAATCCAGTTTTCACATCTTAACTTTCAGTGATGGTCTTTCCCAATTGGACTTGCATCATCTCCTATTATCACAGACATCAAGGAAATATGTTTTGGAGTACATCATGGCATTCAATAGGCTTTGGCTTTCTCGGACCAGTAAAACTCCCAAGTGAAAGTATTTCTCCACCAACCACCACAGACTGAAAGCAAGGCTCTACACCCTTGAGAGCTTCAGATGTACCTAATTGTTATGGTGTCATACAGAAAAGGAGAGACCACTATCAAAATTTAGAGATGAAAAAATATATCTCTGAAAAATGATGAATCTCAAGGAGAAGTCAATTCTGGTGATTCATGGTGTAAATATCTGCATATCACTAAAAATGTACCTATCCATTTTTTCCATGAGATAAAGGGTAGGCAAAAAGCAGTTTCCATTATTCTGCCTCAGGGATCTTGCAAAGAAAAAGCTTTCTTTCTTAAAAACATGTCTCATGAATATTATTTGGGAAAACAAATACTATCAGCACACCTAACCTACCCAGCTTAATGGGTCTTCTGTCAGTGAACCTGACATTTAACACCAACTCATTTTGGATGTTCCAGTTATCCACCTCACAAACAAACCAAGCTGAAAGATCCCAAGAAAAGCACTATTTTGCAGAAACGAAGCCCATCTGCTTCTCCCTGTCCTCGTTGCTTCCTTTGGCTTTAGCATGAGAAAGTATCTAGTATCTCTGCTGCCCCACTGCCCTGCAGACCAAACCCATCCCAAGAGCTCAGGCAGTGACCCTGGGACAATTGTCCTGCTGGCAGCAGCTCTGTGACACCGCACCATTCCACCTACCCCAGATAGGAAAAAAAATTGTTTTCCATACCTCAAGCAGGCAGAGGCAGTCAGTTTGAATAGCTGTAGTTCCTCAGCATAGGTGAGAAAAAAAGGACGAGAAGAACCAAAAATAGCACCTTCTCTGAGAGCGTGCAGGGCTTGATTCTTCCACAGCGCGCTCTATCAACCGCGCTCCACAAAATGGCAGCTGGCTGGCAGGCAGCAGCCTCCAAGAAAGATGAGGTGGTACTCCCTGGAAAATTAAATAGCTGGTATGGAGCTGCAAATCCTGCAGTGCTGGCTCCCAAAATGTTGGCTCCGGGTGGGGTGAGGTGTAGAGGGAGTGTTGTCATGCAGGGCTGGATAGCCTCAGGGACATTTGCACGGGAAAGGAAGGAGATGTGGAGCTGGGATAGGATCATGTGGGTTCTGCTCTGAAGTCTTGCAGCCCGCTGCTTTTAGAGCAGTACATTTTCCCTGCTCCAGCTCCTGAACAAAGCAAATTAATGAAGTGCCATTAGTTGACTACTTAATGTTTCAAGCGTTTTCCCACCTTACATGTATTTTTTTAAAGCAAATCTCAGACGCAACCAAAGAACACACTAAACTTTTACGCACTTTTTGAGCAAATGAAAAGTGCAGAGGGTGAGGGAGAGAAAAGCAAAAACACTTTTTAGTTCTGTTTGTGTTTTAATTAAATGTAATGGGTCTGTTTCCAAGATTTACACCAATCTCTTTTTCAAAGTGGAAAATGGCGCAAATTTCGCAAATTCTCTCTTAAAATGACCCTGAAATTAATAAACCTGTGATGTTGATGAAGTGTTACAGATTTTTATTAGGCAGGATCTGAACAGCTTTTATTTCATGCTCTTATGTCTTCATACCTGTGTTGGGTGCAGCTCTCAATGTGAAACTCTGAACTCAGTAATTATAGTTAAAAATTGTGTCAGAAGGTTTTAAATTTCAGAGCAAAAAGAAGCAGAGAAATGTACCACAGCCATATGAGAGACACAGTCATTTTGTCTTTGCTTGAGAAGTCCCAATGAAAAGATGAAATTGCACTTGGGTTAAAAAGAAAAAAAAAAGTAGGAGCAAAATTTGGCCCTGGTTCTTGGAAAATCTGCCCTTAATTTAGCCGAGAATAAGGATGCCTCCTTTCTAAATGAATGGGGTATGGCAAAATCATTGGTGTGAGAAGAAGCTTGTATAACATTTTAGCTACTGGGCAATATATTCTCTGCTAAGAAAAATCTTACAGTGCCTCCTTAAGTGCAAACAGAGGTAGCCAGCAGACAGTGTACAACATGTGTAACTCTGGGCACTGAGAACTTTGTGAGTCTGCCAAAAACTCATCTCATTAGTGCGCTTTGCAGCTGTAGAACAACCGTTTGGCTGAAATGATGTAGACTGAATATAAAACCATGTCCTGGAGGTGAAAGGCCCAGTGGAGGGAGTATGCTGGAACTCCATGCACCAGAATGATGTTCTAGGAATTCCCTGGTGAGGGTGCAAAAATTCATCTGCACATCTTGATACCCAACTTTGACAGGAAAAGGTATATTCTCTGCAAAGAGATCTTTCTTTGCAGCTAGCTAAGTCCTGGAGCTGTGAGGCTGGAACAGTACATCTTTTATACATAGCACTCACAGACCTGATATACTTGCATCAAGAAGGAAATTAAGACAGCTGCCTGTCCCATAGGAGCACAAACTAAATGCTGGAGCCCAATGCATTTATGCAATGTTTTATACACCTCCAAAACACAAAAGCTGTCAAGTCACAATTTTGGTGGGTTTTTTTGAATTGTTTCTTACACACTGTCAGGGTTTTGTGCACCATTCTTTACGTTTAAAGAAAGCAACACAGACTGATTTCTGACATGCACCCTCCTATCACATCTATCAGTGCAGTACAGTGAGTGTTAAATGAATGTCACCACAGAGCCTCTCTCTCTCTCTCTCAAGTTTTAAATTTCCCTTGCTAGTGTAAAACTTAATGAAAGCCCTGGAGTATACAATAGCATTTTGAAAACAGGAATTTGTGACTGCTGTGAATCATCACTCACAGCAGGGACCCAGAAATGTGAATTGTGGGAGGAACAGGCTCAGTCCCCCTCTCTTTTTTACTGGGAATTTATTACAGGCGTGTCATTATTTACAATGCACCATTCACATCCTCTAAAGAGCCAATAAACTGGCTGCTGAATATGCATTTTGCTCTGTGGTGAACACAGATGTTTCCAGCTAATATCCATTTCATTTAATTTCTTTTCTTTAAAAAAAAAAAAAATCTATCTTGCTATTTCTGTAGCAGCTGGGTAACTATTTGCCAGTCTTCGGTTTGGGAATCACTCCTCATATTTATTATAGTTGGTGCCATTTGTGTTGCACAAAGTGGAGGTCTGTCCATATTACCAGTCTGCCTGTGTTTGCAGGGGTACCAAATGCAGTTGCTAAAATTCTCTCACAGTTTAAAGAAAAGGCCGCTTGAGGATTCAGCACAGGTTCAAATTTCACTAATGATATGTGGCAAAAATAGTGTCAGATGTTTTTGTGTTCCAAGAGTACATCAGAAACCCCTGGTGTTTGAGGGGGATTTGTTTTGATTCTGCATTCCTGCGAGTAAAATATATTGTTGATTCACAACTGACAGGTTGATGGTCATTAATTTACAGTGCCTTCATGTATTAGTAAGAGAAGGAATAGGGAATTATGGTGAGCTGCAGAAGGTTTGTAAGTTCAACTCAGATAATCATTCCTAACTTTAGATACTTATCTCTGCTAGCATTGTCCCCTGGGATTGCAAAGCTGGTCTGTCATTTCTGTGAAAAAAGACTCTCCTGAGGTCTTAGTTTCCTGCATCTTGTCCAGCTGGAATCTGAAAGTTCAAAGGTAACTAATAAATACATTTCTGATTATCATCATCATTATTATTCACAGTCCTATAGCAATTTTTTTAAAGCCCCACAAGAGCTGTGGTTTCACACAGTTTGAATACGGATAATGGCTAAGGAGGTGGCAAAGAGGGGCTCACGTTTTATCCAAATCAGATTGTTCAAACTAGATTGCTATTCTATAAATTCCTCCCCTCCTTGTGGTGTGGAAGGCAGTGTTATTGGGAATCACCAGATGGCTGGTTACAGATGGTGTTATACATTCTATCTTCAATTAGCTCTTGAAGAAGTGCTTATTGTTAGCTGTGGTGCAGTTCTTCCTCCACACAAAAATACTACTGCTAAGACCAGCCCTGCCCGAACCTCTCTGACGAGCACTTTTGGATGTGAGTGTGTGGAAAGACTTCTCAAAAGTGTTCCCATGAGAAAACTGAAAACCCAATGCGAGTGAATGACTGTGACTGAGCAGCTCCCTGAATTTTTACCTGCTTCCTACAGGTTATATCCAATTGAGGAAATATAATGCTGCTTGGATCTAGACTGTGGGAGGTGAGCAAGGCCTTGCAAAAGCAGAAGGAAAAGAACTTAATGAGTGTTGCAAGGTGACAAAGCGTATCACGCTTTGCTCTCCCACTCGGGTGTCCCCACTGCACCCCTGTGTGCACAATCAGCACTGTCCTCTGCCAGAGGCTGTGTTTCCCTGCTGAGCACTGGGGAGGAAGCAGGAAGATTAGAGACATCAGCCAGTGTGTTCGTGCTTCTGACTCACAGGAAGGGCATCTGAATGAGTTAAGATGAGGCAATTCTGCTTGGAACACCACGCTTGGAGACACCGTCGGCATGACAAAGACAGGAACCCCGTTGCAGTGGTAGGAAGATCTGGTTGGAGTATAAATGATAAAATTCCCCTTTTAAAAAGCTGGAGTCACTGTTTTTTATTGGACCATTTAATCACCCATTTGGGGGAGGGGGGGGTTGTTTCACTTGTAAAAACCCAAATCAAAAGTCTCCTAGTATTTCCATATTCCTGTATGAGAGATAGGTGTGGAGGAGACCCCAGTTAGTCTTTAAATTGGACTTACCTCCTCTACACATAATAAAAAATATTAACCCATGTAGATGCAGACTTGTTGCAAGGTGCAGGTCAATGAAGAATTAAGTCTTTTGTATCAGAAAAATATCTTGCAAAGAATATTAATTTAGTATAGATTTCCCACAAAGTAAAAAACTCCTGTTTTTCATAAAAATTTGAAATTAATAAATATTTAGATTATTCCATAGGCTCAACAAGGGCCAGTTGCACCTTTAAGGAAAAGGCAGGAATCCCCCATTGTCCTTGAGAACTGGGTCAGACAACAATCTCTGCCAAAGTCTGACAGTAGGAGAGAAGTGGACACAAGTCTCAGTCTCTGATGCTGCAGCACAGGCTGAGTGGGAAGACCTACATGCCTGTGAGAAGGGGTCCTCATCTGGAGCCTGGGCTCCCTCTCATGAGCCAAAGTGGTGCACAAAGTCTTGGTCTTGCAGTGATATTCATGTGCATGGACTCTCATAAAAATGGGGGTTTTAAGATGCTTTATCAGAGACTTCAGTAACAGCAAATAACCAGGTGTGGACATTAAATACTACATGTGCAGAACAGTCCCTAAATATGTATTTAAATGCCAATAAAAGCTCTACAAGTCCCCTGGTGCTTGTATAATCTGGCTCAACAGCTTCCACCTCCCTGGAGCCCTGTCATGGTGGCAGACACAGTGGGTTTCCCTTTGCTCCCCTGGGGCAGAAGGTTGTGAGGGACATGGCCACCACCTGCTGCACTGCAGGTGCCAACTCAGCTGGTGCAGGCTTGCGAGGCCACTGCTCTTTGGGGCTGTGGTAATCCAGGATGTCCTCTGGCAAAGCTAGGTGAAGTAGTGGGTGAAAGCTGCAGTCAGTAGTAAGCAGCTACCAAAGTTGCTGGAGAAAAAGTAATGGAGCCTTCTGCTCTACTTCTCTCTCTCATCTGATGGGGAGCGAGTCTGGGAGCCATAGAAATTCAAAACAAGGCTTTAAACCTCATTCCTTCTTTAAACAAGGCATACTATGCTTCCTTTCTGCTTCATTATTCTTCTTTTCAGACCTTAGAGTGATCTTTTCAGCCTTTGCAAGAGTGGAGATCTTTAAGATTTTTCTCTCCAGTATTTAACTGGATTTGAATTTAGCTTTAGTCTCATAGTCAAACTTCCTATTTGTGATTTTGGGAATTTTTGAATCTTGCTTATAAGCAAGCAAACATTTTCATGCTTTTTCCTTGGTTGTACTTGATTGTCTCATACCTTCTTCCCTTCTAGTCTTTTCTCTCCTTCACACCCTCTCAAATCTGCCATTTTTCTGCTTTCCTCTCTCTATTTCTCTTGAACAAGGCTCCCACAGGGATACAGGTAAGAAGGAAATCACTGAAAAGAGGAAGATTTGAGGTTCAACAAAATCATGCAGGCAACAGTGGTCAATACAAAAAAGGGGACAAATGTGGGAAGTTTTTCTATATGACTAAATCAGTAAAATCAGTGCAGGCTATCCTTCATTCCAAACCATGCTCAGTGTTAGTTTTGGTGGCTGTCATTTTGTCTGTTTTCTATCCCCAGCTTCCTGCTGTGCTGTGCTTTTCTGTGCAGCACTGCTCTGCACAAAACCTACGTCTCTTTTACCCACTGTAAGCAAACACCAAAGAAGGTGAGACAAACCCAGCTCAAGGGAAGCAAGTTATCATAACACAAGTCACTCGACTTGTTCTGATTTTGCACAGCTTTCATAATTTGTCTGTATTTTTATTCAATCTGAGTTGAAGATATAAAGTTAGCAAAACTGTTCCTTTTAGGCAACTGCCTAAAGGTCTTATCCAAGCTCACCAAAATCAACGGAAAATATTCCATTCACAGCAAGGGACTTTGGGATAGTTTCTAAATACTTATTTATATAGAAGACAACTGCTCTTTGAGATAGCTAATACACATTTCACAAACTTCCTTGAGGGTCTTTTAAACCAAAACAATGACAGAGAATAAAAAACTTTAAATAAGATTAAGGTTAGATTCACTACACTTTCAGTACCACTCTGTAATTCAAAGGTTGCTATCTATGCTCTGGGCACTTTTGGAACATTTCCCTTCCTTTTTGTAAAGGGAAAGAGACATGAAGGATTGATTTAGCAATAGTTTTAACTCTCAAAGTCTTGTTCTCTTTGTTTGCTGTCCACTCTTTACCTTGTTTACTGATAATATTCTCGTAGAGGACACACATAGGCATAGGGCTTAACGTGGTATGTGGAATATGGTAGAAGGTCACACTGTGCTTTTCATCTCCCAACCTCTCAGTGAATGAAATAAAAATTAAAAAAACATTGGCATTGTCTTCAAGGGAAAAGGCTGGTTTTCTCCACAGATCTTCATTACATCACATTGGATGATATTGTTCTATACAATTAAAGAGTGCCACAACAACCCTTCCTAGGAATGAGCCCTGGCTCATTTCATTCCCTGTGGCCAGCAGTGTTTAATAAGTACAAAACACATGGTTTAAGTGGTACCCTCCAGCTTGCGTGCTGTAATATTGGCAATAATGTACAGAAAAGGAGCAGGAGATGTGTGTGAGGGGTTTGCATGTGTGTTGTGTGTGCCACAGCAGGAGCATGTTCCATACAGACAGAGGTCGTCCAGCACAATGCGCTGGGGCTGCACTTAACTCAGCATCTCTCTGAAGCAAAACCAGGCACAAACCCTAATTAAACCCAGGGTGTGAATCCCTGGAGGGCAGTGATAGAAGGGTCTGTGTACTAATCCAGCCCGTGCTGACTAACAGCAGCGCTGCACAATCACTGCTGTATGAATATATTCTTCTGGCAGCTGCATGCAAACGGCACTCTTTGCCATTCTGATGACTTTTCATTTTTATGACACTGTGTTTTAGCTTCAGGTGCGAGTGTGAGACTGCCAGTTAAGTGGCTGTTCTGATTATTTTAAGTAGTCACTAATCAAAATGCTGAGCAGAGGGGGCCGGGGGAGAAGGGGGAAAGGGATGGAGGTAAGAGATGTAAAGGAATGTGTGTGGGTTAGAAGGGGAGGGAGGAGGGCTTTGCATCTGATTTTCCTAAGCAGGGCAATTTCTTTAGTGAGGAAGGTGAGCCTGTCACTACTTGGCCCCTGTCTTCTGGAAGTACTTTAACTTCTCAGCAACCCAAATGATGATTATAGGGAAGGGGAAATGACTGGAAGGTTTCTAGCAGCAGCAGCAGCAACAGCAGAGAAATGCATTGTGAAAAATCAGTTTTAATAAAGCCCCAGAACTGACCTTGGAAACATAAGTATTTATATTATTGACTTCTCTATGACGTTATTTGTTAAAAAAAAAAAAGGAAAAAAGGAAAGAAGGACAGAAAGAAGGAAAAGAAAGTCTTTATGTTCTTGTCTTGAGACCTGAGGAAAAAAAATAACTAAAATTAGAGAAACTGGAGATATAAATGCAGTGAGTAGAATAAAGCAAAATACCTCTGGGGTGTTCATCTGCCATAGTAGTCATTTCATATCTCATCTGTTATATGAATGTGATAGCTCTTTCCCTTTTTGATAGGATCATTATGTAGACTCCACAGATTCAATTCCATTTACAAGTCAATGGTGTGAGATTTTATGACAATTCTTTTTACTGGGTTGATTCTGGATGATCTTCCTCTACCGAAAAAAAAATAAAAAAATGAAAAAAAAAAAATAAGGAGAAATAAGGAGAAGGGGACAGTGTCATTTTGGTGCTGACACGTGACTGTTCTGGATGCACCAGATGTTACTGTGACAGATCTAATAGCACCGTCCCTTCAGGAATGTGCCCAGGTGCTCTTGAGCCTCAGTGTCAATGCTGCCAACATTTGAAGAGATCTGTACTGAATGGAGATCTGTTGCTGGGGAGGAAACAGTGCTCTGGGCAGCAAGGGTAGCTGGTATCATCTGGACTCATAGGTAATGCATCACATAGATGATTTACTTGTTATCATGCTCAGGTCCCTCATTCCCTAGTGCTTCCCTCAGCCCTCCACAAGGGCAGCTGGAACCTGGAGCTCCACAGAGCCAGTGGAGTGATGGTGAGCATATCTCTACGCTCTACAGAGGAAGAAGTGCTGTTGTCTGAGTTTATACTGCACCTACAGCAACTCATCTGGGCCCTAATGTAGGCTTGTAATAGAGGTGCCTGGGAAAACTATGTTATGGCAGGGGTGTGTATATAGGTCCATTGTATCCAAATCAATATATTCTGCTGGAATTTTACTTTTTCCTGACTGCAAACTGAAGTTTCATAGAAGGTGTGGGTTACTTACCTTTAGGGTTAAAATGAAACCCCACCTTTTGTGTCATGGAAGTGAATGAGGTGGATCGGTGAGGGATTGGACAGTGAATATTGTCAGTATAGGCACATGCTCACGTGAAATCCCCTTTGCTTAAGATGCCATTTGTTTGTTTATTGTCAAGCTCCATTCTGTCACAAGAAGGATCCACCACAGTAATCCCCAGAGTAATGCCAAAAGCCTCATAGGAAAGGCAAGTACCCATGTGTTTAACACAGAGGAGCTTAAAAAGGAAATAATCTCCTGTGTGGGGCAATGTCAAGTCAGGAAAAAAAAAAATCCAAAAATTCAAAAACCCAAAAATCTCTTGATGTCCTTTCTGGCTGTACCTTTCTGTACCCTGCAGAATATAAAAAGGAAAGGGGCATGAACGCTTGTGCAAAGCAAGACCCTACTGGCTTTCTGCAAGTGAATTTCTGTTAGGGCATGTCTTCAGGCTATGATAAATAGCTTCTGTGGAAAAGTTTTACTGCTCCAGCGCATGTTCCGAGCATGCCTAATAAATGTGTGTCCATTCAGAGCCTCCTGGAAACAGGAGCTGTTCCTCCTCCCCCTCCCTCAGCCACCTCTCCTACAAGCAAAGGTCTGTCCCCCAGCTTGGGGGCTGGAGCACACGCTCCTGGACTCACTCTCTGTCACGGGGCTGACTGCAGCTCAAATACCCTCCTGCAGAGGAGGCCTGGCTGGGGAGGTGCTGTTCACCACCAAAAGAAGGTGAAAAGGGCATTGAATAAACAAAGCAGGGGGAAAAATGTCAGTGATTCTCTAACCCTTGGTTAAAGCATTTGGCAGGATAAAAAGGAGACCTGGGGACTAGTCACCATCATAATTAATGCTTCCAGGGTAACCGGATAAACCATTTCCTACTGGCTCCTGGCTCAGCATGTCAGCTTGTGACAAGGCACTCTCAGGCAGCAGATTTTTCTGATTTTGAAGGGGAGCCTAAATGCATAATTTAGGGGTTTAACTCTGCCTTGCAAAGAAGGTGCATAAAGGTGAGGCTGCACAATGCTCATCATTAGTCACTGGTGATTTAACCTTGGGAACCTCCACCTCAGCCACAAAAAATTATGAGGATGTCAACATTAGGAGACCTCAGTAAAACCCCACAGTTTTTGATGCATTTGGAGAAGGGCTGAGAGCCTTTACAATGTTTCCCCCAAACAACACTGCTTGCCACAAATCCTGTAGGACCCATTACACACCAAAACACCTCATGCCCTCATGAGATACAATACCATAAAAGTGCATCTAGCAGCTGCTATTGATTAAGCCAAGTCGTTGCTTCCATGCCTATTCCCATGTGGGTTTATCAGACATTTATGCCACATATAATGTTGCTCCTCCTGGGTTCATGACTGCCCAGAACACACATTTTACTTGAGCTCCTTCTCAGCCCCAAATCTCAGTGGACCTCCAGTCAGGCAGAATTCATACACACAGCCATGCTTTGAGCTACAGGCAAAGGGGAGGATGACAGTGCCACACTCAGCTCCCTCTTCCTCTGACAGATTTCTGGACTATTTGAACCTTCTCTTCTGTGGCAAAAAATCAGAAGGGATGAACTAGCCAGTCATTTGCAATGCTCTTTGGTGAAGCAAAGTCACTTCATAAATCTAAGATACAAGTATGATAGATGAATTATTTACTAATAGGAAGCCCTTTCCCCCTCCAAATTAAAGTACACCAGAAAACTGGAAACTTCTTCAGAAAGAAAGATACTGCAGGAACCCCACCCAGCTACAGACATCTTTGGGAACAAATGTAAAGCATATCTTCCTGTGCTGCTCCTACATAAGGGAAAAGTACTTTGATTTGCTCTTTTATTAGTCACAGGCATGGACCTGGAAGGCTTTCTCTATTGCTGTAGCTCATTCATGGTCTGTTTCCATAGGGGTAGGGAAAGCCTTGGCATCTGGTGACTGATAAAACACAGCACCCATATCCAGCATTCCTCTCGAGTCTCACTTTTCTGTTCACAACAAATGCACTGAATTCAGTGGAATTAGTCCAAAAGGAGGTGTTTCTATCTTTCATTTCAGCATAGATTATGTGCTATAACATGGCATTCGAAGTCATCAGCACTTTGGCTTAAATAATTATGTTTTACAGTGAGAGGGTTTTGTTTTACCTCAGTCAATTAATAACAAGCCATACTCAAATTTAATAAGTGTAATGAGAAACTCTTGTTTGATTTTTCTGAAGTCACGTGCCAGGGTAAAAGATGGAGCAGGCTATTCTTTTTGACTGGTGCACGAGGTCAGTGGCAAACCAGTATCGCTCAAGGGTGGTGTCTGTCAGCTTGGTTTCCAGACTGTGCCCTGAATGTTTGAAAATGTTAGAGAAACACAAAAGGTACAGAAAAATATATTCTTAATATGTTAACCTTCAATAGGGCCATCTTTTTGTGTATGTGCGTGTGTGTGTATTCTTTTTTTCCCTTTTTTCTTATGTACTCTGTTTTTCGTTACATATACATGTTTTATTTAATCCCCTGTGTGGTTAACATCCTTGGTGCAACCAGTCTATCTGCACTGCCCCAGCCTCAAGCCAGCTAAAGAAAAGATTCTCCACAGTGGATATAGACACATTGGCTGTCTCCAAGGCTGCAGGTCCTCTCCCTTAGTAAGCTTTGGACAACTTGAGGAAGGTTCCTCTGTATCTCCAACTTTCCAGCACACGGGAAAAGCTGAGGCTACAGTTCCATCTCTAGAAGGGCTGTTATGTATTTCTTCAAAAGCCTTCCCTGGTTCATCCCCCTGCAATTTGCAGGGTAGGTTATGGCTGAGTGATTTCACTGATCACACCAGTGCATTTATGGTGTGTGGCAGCTGCATCCAGGTTATCAGCCCATGCAGGGACCAGTCCCAGCCTGGTCCTTCAGGGGGTCGAATGGTCACTGAATGCTCAGCTCATGGCAAAGGTCCATGTGTGGCTGAAAAAGGAGTGCATATCCAGAGGAGGAGCGGGCACAGTCCCGTTTCCCTGAATTAGATTCAAAATTAATTAGTATAATTGTTGGTGGTGTAATCCCTTGGTGTGGGAAACCACTTAAGTGCATGCTCCAATCTATCCATATTTAGGAAAGCAGTTTTAACACTCCATGTTAGGCAAGTGCTTACGTTCCTTTTTCCTCAATAGAGCAACTTTCCTGAATTAAAGCTTTTAAGCCGGAGTGGTATGCTCACAGCATGTGCCATTCTGCCTGCCTTTGTGAATGTTAGATCTGTACTGCAAATGTGATAATCTTTGTACAAATAAGAGCACTACTTTTCAATATGATTTTCAGTTTTTCACCCACTTAAACCAGAGAAAATCTTATAGCATAGTCTGTGCAGATTTAACACTGAAAAGCTATCTTCAAACTGCACACAGGAAGACACTAAGGATAATTTGAAAGAAACTATCTTTTTAATGCATTTTCTTTTTTTTTTTTTTTCCAAGGAGCAATTTAAAATTTCCTGAAAATGGACTCACTGTTCAAAACTACTGTGTAGATAATTTCTACAAGGAATGACTGGTCTGTAACTCATGCATGAGTGATTTGCACTAAAAATCTGAGCTCTTTTGACTGGCCATTTCTCCCATAGGGTGGTCTTTCCCTCTTGCTAAAAGAACATAGCTCTTAGGTTTAGGTTCCCACTGCAGTCCTCTCTGTTTACACAGTGCACACTTGGTTTTCCTCAAATATTCTAGTGTTGTTGGGTTAAAATCCACTTGTTTTGAGGAAGGAAAAAAGTCTCATTTTCTTTAATGTAAAGTGAGTGTATTTTGGCTATATTAGCACTCCAGTTTTAGCCATTAAGCACAGTGTAATCTATGTCTCTGCACCATGTGCCAATCTGCCCAGACTTCTGCAATGAGCAGAGTTTTTGAATGCACTGAAGAGTTATTAGCGTGCTTTTTTTTTATACAATTACAGTGCAGCTGTATACGTCTGTTCCTCTGAGCCAAGCATTTTATGTGCTAGAGGTTGGCATGTGTTGGAATGATGCAAGTAAAAAAATAAATACAGGAGAGTAAAATGTCTTTGAAAGCTGTGAATCTGAGTGTTAAGGTGGGCTCACAAAGAAGCTCAGGTCTCTGAAGATAGATGGGACTGTGGTTGCTTTGCTGCTGGTTTAGAGTTGAAAGATTGTATTAAGAGAGAAAGGAAGAGAGGTTAGAAACAAAATTTAAAAAGATAGTTAATGTCTTTCTTACAAATAAGAACTTTCTGCTTGCAAAATAAGAACCTTATGATAGAGCATCAGCTTAGGACAACTGCTGTGTAGCCAAGGAAGAAGCTGAATCCTTTTACAGACTTTAAGGCTTTAATCTTGCCATCAGCTGACAACGAGTCTAGCCAGCTGCCTGCCTATGAGATGCTTTGACAATTCATTTATATCACTGACCTTGACATGCCGGTTTTTGCATGATAAGGGTTTGCTTTTGGGGTGGCACTGTCTGATAGGGCTGGCTAGAAAGGAGCTTGCAGAACCCTTCCATCAACAGCATCTCTCTGGGACACGCATTTCACTCCAGGGCTCTTTGCCAGCTTCCCTTGTTGCAGACCGTAAATGAACGTCTCGCTCTGCCTACACACTGTTCCACCTCTTTTGCAGATTTCATATGGACAAACAGGTATTTTTGAATGCCTTTCACATGCAAAAGGACTAAAGTGTCTTTTCAACCTGAGTTGGAGAGGAAAAAAAATCTATTGTGACAGATATATACAGTGTGTAGTATGCATGTACACATGTATATATATATGGTGGAAAAATAGCACTAATCACTTTTCAGCATTTCTAAAACTTCATTTCCACATGCACATTTAAAATTGCTTAAAACCACTATATAAACAGAAAAACAGTGAACCTGAGGCCAGCTGCTGAAATCTCTGAAGTGTCATGATGGGTTCAGTGCAAGAATCTGTACAGGAAGGTATAGGATCATGACAGAAAGGTTGGTTGCTCTTGGAATAGAGCTCTGCTTGCACAAGAGAAACAGTGAGTGAATTATTCTCTCCCTTTTTTTAAAACATTTTTGGTAGCAAGATAGATTTAGACACAAAAATCCTAAAAAAATATATAAGACTCATGATGTGGGGAAGAGATTTTTTTTTAAATTTCATTTGGGAATAGACGAACTCTAAGGCAGTCTATCTGCCTTCCTGTCTGATGGCCCGTATTCTTCACAGCACTCCTGAGGCTGCACTCTCACCGCATATAATTCCTCCCCAGTCCAGTCCTGTGTGCAGCATGTGGACTGCTCTCCGAGGGGAGGGGGATCTGACTTGGCTGGCAGTCAGAGCAGCAGGAGCAATTGCAGATGCTGCTATTTACACTATTTTCACATTCTGAAGAACAAAGAGCAGGAGGCTGCCAACAAATCTTAGAGGCTAAGCCTTTGCCCTACACACGAGGCACAGCCAATGAATGCCGGCAGAAACATGCAGTGCACCACTTTGTGAGATATTGCATCTCTGTTTTGGTGAAAATGCAGTCAAGATCACTCACCGAGAAAGAAAAGAAAGGTAAAAAAGGAGCTTCATTGCCCGGGAGTGTCAGCCTTCCAGGAGTGTGAGGCTGAATGAAATATTTCTGTCTCATGTGAATGAGCCATTCCAGGTCTCGGGGATGACTAACCCTTAAAATTCATGGTTGTGGTGGTAACAAAGATAGATGTTTATCCACTGCTCTTTAATCTAAGCTAGACATGAGCCCAAACACAGTTCTTTGTATGAAGAAACGCTGTTTCTGTACAAAAGCATTCTAGAGATTTGCATTGTGCTGCTGTGCCTGGACATGTTTTGCCCCTGTCCATGGGTTTCCCGTATGGCAGCAGAGAAGTCCATCAGGCTGAGGTTTTCAATAAGATGAAAGAGGTAGGCTCTCCATCTTCCTTAGAAAATCAAGGATAATTCAGGTTTCTCTGAAAAACCTCCTCTGAAAAAGCCCAAGATTGATCCTGTTGTGTGCCTTGCCTTTTTTTTCCCCTCCTGGTCCTGCCTATTTGCCTTTATTCTCTACTTATGTGGCAGATTGCAGCATCTGACTGCATGCACAAGGAGTGGGATTCTTATCTCAGTTAGACCCTCTAGGTGTAAGACACATTAATTATAATATTAATAATTTCTATTACTTATGACAGACATCTGTGTATCTGTAATATCTACACCTTGCATCTTTCATCATTAGAGTGTCAGAAAAGCCAGATGATAAATTTTAGTTACTAATGAGAATTTATTCAATTGCTTTTTGGTTATTTTTAGCGATCTAAGAATATTTTTGTACATGGACAGACCTCCTTTATCTTCTTTAAATCTGGACTGGGATTCAAAATCAGGTGTAGACGTTGGCATGCAGGTGAGTTTTGGGGGTGGACATTTGATTTGCTTCAATTTACCATTAGAGGACCTCTGCAAAGAAACAAGCCATGGAAAGTGCCAGGGATTCAGCACAATCTCCCTGCGAAGAAGCAGATTCACAGACTTGGAATAATTTCAGATCTAGCTTTAATAATTATTCCTCTACCAGTCTTCTCCTCTGCTTCGCCTAGTGAAAGTGAAACTCTGGCATTTAAAAAAATGTGACTTTTAGGGAATTGGCAATTTGGAAGGTCTCCCATCCACAGTGCTTCTGTGTGTTAGCTGGAAGAAATCAGCAGAGAATACTTTCAGTGTCAGATCCTCCTGACTTGTGGGAGGATTCACAGTAATGTGAAAGAAAAATCATTTTCAGATAAACAGTGTATCTAAGAACTCAAGCACAATGTAGTTTTAGACTCTGGGGGTACACAAATAGGCATTCCAGAGGCATTCCATTAATCTAATTCAGATGAATAAACACCCAGAGCAGGTCTTCTACATTACAGTACCTGCCTAACACTAGCTCAGACTTCACTAGCAAACACTTTCCCTGGGAACAGCCACAGGCTAATCCTGGATTTGTGCGCCCACAAGGAGTGAATATTGGCTATGCCTCTAGGGGACCCCTTTGGGTTTACTTTAATAAAAGGAAGAAATCTCAAGATTTGATGCAAAGAGCATATCCCAAATGGGCAGAAACGCGGGCCTTTGGGCCTTGCACCTTGTGTAGTCTATTCACTCTGTGCAAAAGGAGTGTAAAGTATTAGCAGAGCTGCATGCTGCCATTTTACACCAGCTCTTTACAGATGTTGCTGACAAGGTGCAAGGTACAGGAAGACAGAGAATAGAGGCCCTTTAGCTGTTGCTCAGACTCTCCTGCTATTTAACTACTTCTGGGACAATTATTTTTCAAGGCAAAAAAAAAAAAAAAAGGAGAGAAAAAAAAATAACCCAAACACTGCAAAGAAATCAGAAACTCTTAAAAGCATAGTTTATATTCAAGTAGCACACATGCCTGTGAACCTCAAAGTATGTTTAAAATGTGAATTAATAAATGAAGCGCCACAATTTCTGAGAAGCAGTTTTTATCACAGGCATTAAAAAGGAGAGAAAACACCTTGCAGAGCAGCCAAGTGGCTTAGTTCTGATGTCCTGCCACGTAGTGGAGATGATAAACAAGGCTTTCTGATAACTAACAAATATCAAAAATCTGGAGTGAGTTTCATTTAAGCTCTTATTCCATAAACCCTGGGCAAACCAGAGAGTTACTGTAGAGTTACACACACACACAGGTACTCACATGTACACACACACACATGCACACACGCATTCCCTGGGGATGGTTATAGGTAGGGGGAGAAGATACTAGAGGTCTTTATTTTCAGATACCCTCAGAGCAGTTTTACAAGCAAATGGGCAGGTATTCTGGTTATTCTTGGCCATAAAGTCCTTTCGAAGAAGCAGAAAAATAAGTCAAGCAGGGCTGTGCAAAGGGAAAAATTGAGAGAACTTTGTTTCCAGAGCCATCCCCGCTTCAAAACTCTTCCAAAACTCACTGGTCTGCCAGGAAATAAACTGTCTATAGTCAGTTTATAAAAAAAAATAAACTGTCTATAGTCAGTTGTCTATAGTCAGTAATATAGGTCACACCTCCAATTGCACGATATTAATAACAGATATTTTCCCCAAACACCCGATGAAAACCAAGAGGTGCAGCAGCAGCAGGGCCATCTCTGTGCACCCAAGTAACAAGGTGGAAAGATGGTACTGTGAGAATTAAAGGGCAGCCTGTGAGCAAGGGAGAGGAGGGGTTGAGTGGTTTGTATAAATAAAGGTAGAGCAAACATCTCCGATGTGACAGTGCTGTGACAGTAGTACACTCTCATCTATACACAGGTACCTGTCGGAGCAGCTACTGTAACCATGTTGTAAAATATTCAATGACTCACTGTGAATAACTGTCTCATTTAGGAGAATAATCTGGTGACAAGACCAACATTGTTAAGTTGTGTCAACTTGTTAGGAAAGACATAAAACAAAAATACCACTAACATCCAAGGGCTGGAGGCAATGTCAATAATTTTTTGGAAGTGAGAGGCTGGAGGAAAGTGAGGCTGGGCTCCAGCAGCTTAGCACAGGCTCAGTTTGCAGAGAGGAATGCAGTAAAATGAGGCCAACCATTTACAAATCAGCGCCACGCTGATTTACTGGGGCGAACATGCCATGACAGAGATCCCCCTGCCTCAGCTATGAGCAGGTATCTGTCCTTAAGCATGAGATGCTACGGGCCCAGTTCTACCTTTCCACGCTGCTCTCCTCCACCACAAGGGTCTCTGCTAGAGCAAAGAGTAGATTACCACGAGATAGCGTCTTGTCTGACCCCATTCCCGGTTCTCCTGAAGCTAGGATACCCACTTCCAGTTTCAGACACTTATTGGATTCCGTTGCACTGCATCAGAGGGAAGAAAGAGGAAAGTGTGAGCCTTGTTTGCCTCTTCAGCTGTCTCATGGGCTGCAGAGAACAAAATATGGTGGCAGCATGGAGACTTCCAGACTGGGAAAGTGACTGGAGAGCAACACATACCATAACGTAATATAACATAATATAACTAATAAAATATAGTGCATATAATCTCTACAGTAAATGCAATTATGATAATGTCACATAAAATAATTCAAAATGACACTATGTGATTCTCATTCCCCTCCTAATAAAAATGAGGGTGCCTGCATGATGGGGTGTGGAGGGGGTCACCAGGCCAGAAGGAAGGTGAGACAATAAGCTGTGCTCTAGCTGGTTGCTGCTGTATCTGATTTGACTGCACTAATGGCCATGGGTGGTTCAGGCCTTGCCCCTTTCAGCACTGGGACACATCTCTGCAATCTGCTGCTGCCTGCTGCTGGATCATTCCTCTTTGTGCGCCTGATGCCCAGGCTCTTGGCACACTGGCCAGCTCACACACCTCAACAGCGCCTTGTGATTAACAGGCAGAAGAACAAAGGCTCCTGGGGTGTTGGCCAGCTTGTACGGCCCACTTGCCTTTGCTCTCCTGTGGCATTGTGCAAAAGCTGCTGAGAGGCACAAGCTGGCTGCCAGGTGGGGCAAGAGGCAGAGCCAAAATGCCACAGATCATAGAGGAAATAGGAAAAAAGAAAAAAGGGCAGGAGTCAGGGAATTTATTCCTCTTGAATAGTAGTGCCTGAAGTAACCCTAATAAGCAATCAGAATCTCAGTACAAATAAGAATCTAAGGAGGTTATCTAGTCCACCTTCTTGCCCAAAGCAATACCAGCTTCAGAACTAGGTAGAAGTTGCCCAGGGTTTTGTCTAGTCAAGTTCTGAATGCCTTCAAGGATGGAAATGGGCAAACTGATACAGTGCTCGATCATTCTCACCATGAAGAATTTTTACTCTGTGTCTCACTGGATTTTTTTTTGCTGCTGCTTGATTCCATTGCCTCCAGTTCTTGCACTGGGAACAGTGTAGCTCCCTTTCCTCTCTAGACTTCGACAGGTAGTTGGTAGAGTTATCAAATAGATTCATCCCCCAATCAGGCACCATTCTCTCAGCCTCTCATAATCTGACCTCACCAGCCTAATGGTTCTCTGCCAGACTTGCTCCAAATTGTCTATGTCTTTTTTGTGCAACAGAGTCCCAGAACTTGACAGTACTCAGATGGGATCTACCAAGGGCTGAACAGCAGGACATAATTACTTTGCTTGATCTGCTGGCTACACTCATTCTAATGCAGCTTGCCTCCACCTCTCTTATTCATATTGCACTTGTCCACCAGGATTCCCAGATGCCTTTTTGGAGGTGCCCTGAGTCACTCACTCTCCTGTACCACTGAAGTTTTACACCCTTGATACAGAGCTTTGCATTTGCTTTTTTTGAACTTTTTGAGGTTTCTGTCAGCCCCTTTTGGCAACCTGTTTAGCTCCCTCTAACTGGCAGCCCTGCTCCCAGCCTCCACTGGCAACTCCCACCACCATAATCCCCTGCCTCATCCCCACTTTGGTGTCATCCAGAATCTTGACAAAGGTTCATCCCATCTCATTCCATCACTCACATTGTTGATGAAGCCAATAAAGAACATAGGTCTCAGTATCTGTCACTGAAGAATGACACCAGTAATCATCCACCACCTGGTCTTCAAAACATCAATTATTGTTTCTTAAGCCTAGACAGTCCACACAGATTTTATCCATCATGCAACCTTCCTTCCAGTCTAGATCCTTCCTGTCTATCTACAGTGACATTATGGAGACAGTGCAAAAGACCATGCTCAATTTAAGATAGATAACATCCACTGCATTCCCTTTATCATTTACCAAGCCAGTCATCTTAATGTTGTTGTACCTGTTTTAAGGCATAATTTGCCTTTGGTAAATCCCAATGTGTTGTTTCACTGTTCTGTTCTTTGTGTACTTGGCAATGGGTGTTTCACAGAATCACAGAATCACTAGCTTGGAAGAGACCTTTAAGACCCTCGAGTCCAACCCATGCCCTAACACCTCAACTAAACCATGGAACTGTGTGCCATATCCAATCTTTTTTTAAACACATCCAGAGATGGTGACTCCACCACCTTCCTGGGCAGACCATTCCAGAACTTTATCACCCTTTCTGTAAAAGCTTTTTCCTAATATCCAACCTAAATTTCCCCTGGTACAGCTTAAGACTGTATCCTCTCATTCTGTCAGTTGTGGCCTGGAAAAAGAGACCAACCCCTACCTGACTACATCCACCTTTCAGGAAGTTGTGGAGAGTGATAAGGCCACCTCTGAGTCTCCTTCGCTCCAGGCTAAACACCCCCAGCAGCTCCCTCAGCCATTCCTCACAGGACTTGTGTTCCAAGCCCCTCCCCAACCTAGCTGCCCTCCTCTGGACGCACCCAAGTGTCTCAAGGTCCTTCCCAAACTGAGGGGCCCAGAACTGGGCACAGCACTCAAGGTGTGCCCTCACCAGGGCCGGGTACAGGGGAAGGATGACCTCCCTACTCCTGCTGGCCGCACTATCCCTGATACAGGCCAGGATGCCCTTGGCCTTCTTGACCACCAGGGCACCCTGCTGGCTCATGTTCAGCTGGCTGTCACCAGCACCTCCAGGTCCCTTTCTGCCTAGGCACTGTCCAGCCACACTGTCCCCAACCTATAATGTTGCAGGGGATTATTGTGGCCAAAATGTAGGACTTGGCACTTAGACTTCATCTTATTGGATTCCACCCATCCATCCAACCATTCCAGGCCCCTTTGAAGAGTCCTCCTACCTTCCAACAGATCAACACATGATCCTAGCTTAGTATCCTCTGCAAATTTACTAATGACAGACTCAGTCCTGTCATCCATGTCATCAGTAAAAATATTGAACAGAACTGGTCCCATCACAGAATCCTGAGGGACACCACTGGTGACAGGCCCCACTGCTGCTGGATGCGGCACCATTCACCACCACTCTCTGGGCCCAGCCATCCAGCCAGTTCTAACCCAGCGAGGAGTGCTCCTGTCAAGCCATGGACTGCCAGCTTTTCCAGGAGTATGCTGTGGGAGACAGTTTGAAAGATTTGATCCATGATCATTCTATGGTTCTCCTTAGTCTGACTGACTGGTAGTTTCCCAGAACTTTCTCTATTTCACTGATCTCCACTCTTTGAAAAGGACAGAGCTCTCCCAAAGTAAGACTGGACTGCTCCCTCAGGAACATCAGATACCGAGGTGCACTCATTGTTTTCTACTTTCCCAGTCCACAAAACTGGCTCAAAGTCTGATCTACTTTGGCCACAGGTTGTACCTCACTCTACAGACCCTGTTGCCAGCCATAGGTATTTGGGAGGCCTGAGAGTGGACCTTGCCAATGATGTCAGGCAAAAAAAGCATCAAACTGTTGCACCTTTCTCATATCCTTTGTCACTATGTCCCCTGCATCCCTCAGCAGGCCCACACTTTCCTGCTCTTTCTGACTGACCAGTTGTGTCCTGTTGCACAGAAGGACAATGATGGAGCGGTTCTCACCCAGGCAGCTATCACAGCTCTCACCAAGGTGACTGCCACCAACCTGGCTGCTCCATACTGCCCAAAGAAGGGCAGGAGATGGATACCCTCACCCATCTTAGCAGTATGGGGGCAAGAGAGTGCTCCCAAGAGCTCCTAAGTGGAAAAGATAAAAGTATGCTGTATATGACCAATAGGTTGCCAGAAACCCATCCATGCTGGGAATACAGACAGAAATACGAGTTCACCTTAGAAGACAATAAATGTCTTCTGGGAAAAGAACCAGCAATCAACCCATTGATCTAACTGAGACTTAAACAACCATAATTCAGCAAACTATTAAGACACCTATCTAGTTGTCCACTTAATAGAACTACCCTGGAAAATACCCATTCACTGAAGTTGAATGAGTGCATTATAACTTACATTACTGCCAGTCGACAGATGGAGCAAGCTAAGATGAAACCCTGGCCATTATAATATAGTGATCTTTTTGCAATTTTTTTCTGTCTGAAACCACACATAACTTTTGAAGATGTAAATTTGTAATACGTCATGCTTTATGTATTACATTTTTGGCATCTACTTTAGTTTTTAAGAATGGATGTTGTCTAATTATGCAGTGCAGCTTTGGATGAGAAAATATACTAAGTGTGCATTAAACAGACAACTTTAAATAATGGCACTTGTGCTAAGAAGTGTATTTTCTGGCAAGCAACTAATTTATAATGGTCATAGATATATGCATTAGTGTATGAAATGCTTGTCTTTATTTATTGATTTGAAGGGGCAGTATTATATTTTTGAATACGTCTTCTTTATTGGATCCTGTTTTAATCTGTAACAGACCTTGTTATATTTCATGTCTCAGGGTATTCACACCACCTGAAAAACAGACAGTGAGAATAACTATACAATAAATAAAACAATAATTAA